>NW_006792448.1:1109466-1128337 GCF_000442215.2 Lipotes vexillifer
ACGCGGGCCTCTCGCTGCTGTGGCCTCTCCCGTTGCGGAGCACAGGCTCCGGACGCGCAGGCTCACGGGCCCAGCCGCTCCGCGGCATGTGGAATCTTCGCGGACCGGGGCACGAACCCATGTCCCCTGCATCGGCAGGCGGACTCTCAACCACTGCGCCACCAGGGAAGCCCAGTGTCTATGTAATTTTATAGCCGGCATTTTCCAATTTTGCACACAAGTAAACTAATTTTGGTAAGTCGAATGTTCCCCGTTTTGGCCATTTAAGAGTTAAATTAGAGCCTCCCATTTTACCAAGTTCTTGCAAGTATTGGCTCCATACATACTGTACATGAAGCCAGCCGAAGTTCCAGTGGGTGGCTATCCATCTGGGAACCGGTAGGCTTTAGAAGCACGATTTCCCATTTTCCTTTTGTTTAATTTGTATCATGAGGTCACAATTTCTAAGGGCGCTGCAGGGTCAGAAGTGTGCTGCTTGTGAGCTTAGCTCCTCAAGGTGTCACCCTTGAGTCGGTTCAGATTTTCTGTGTCTCCGTTTCTCCTGTAAGCTGTCTAAAGCCACCATGGGGGCTTGGAGCACCGTAAATTACCTGAAGTGTTAAAAGGGCGTTTCCTATGGGACTGCTACTCATTATAAGGATTAATCCTCAGACACTTTCTCTAGGTTCTCAGTCACCAGAGAAGGTCTGGTGGCTGGAAGGAGCAAATGTCCGTTTTCTTCAGAGATGAATAGGTTCAGTCTCTTGTTCTGCTGTCAAACAGTTTGTTCAAACCATTTCTACACAATCTTTCCAACTTGAGCCAAATTTAAAAAGACCAGCCAACCCAGTTCACTCCAGAGTTCCTTCTTGGCTTTCCCCTTCTAGGAACCTCCATCTAGCCCATTGCTTAGGAAATTCCCCCTCCGTCCCTTTTACCTGGAAATGTACCGGTACCCTGTTAAGACTATAAATCCTAAAATTTTAACAGACGGATAAAATTCAGGATCATCATGCACAGCAATGAGGTCCAGATATCAGGAAAACTCACCAAAGCAACTGAGGAATACCAAAAAGCCGGTGGGGCTCAAAGGGCCAGTGCTGGTACTGAGCGCTGGTTTAGAGTAGACTCCAGGTGTCCTCTGGTGGGTGTCTCTGATATCCTGCTAACTATGCCACACAAATATCAACAAAAAAGTAATCAATATCGATCTAAAGTAGAAATAGAGAATTTTATTTGAGCCAACCTGAGGATTATAATCCAGGAGACAGTCTTTGAGAAAACACTGAGGATTGTTCCACCTGTTAGAAGTCGAAGGCACAGTTATATACATTTTAAGACAAAGGATCATACATTAAAATGACACACTGACATTTTATATAAGGTTCACCAAAGATACATAGAGCAGATCTACACGTACAAGGCAAGCAGTCACCATGACCCCTGACAGGATTAGGAAAGGAAAAATTAATCTTCTCTGCAGGTACACTGCTGGTGTCAGAAGAAGGAAAAAATGATCTTTGGAATTGAGCAGACATTCCTGCCTTTGAGGAACGCTGGTTAATGTATAATACAGATGCACATTGCCCATTAGGGAGGGCCCAACATGGACAGGGAGTATGCTGCACTTAAATTTTCTTGTCCTACCTCAGAACATAAATTTTATTCCATCACCTGTTATTCGGGAATTTCTTTTAAAAAGGCTTATAGTTCCCTGTACTAGTCCTTGTAACATGTCTATCCTGCCAGTAAGAAAGCTGAATGGAAAAGACTGGAAATTTGTCCAAGATCTGAGAGCAATAAATAATATTGCAATTCTTTGACATCTTTTGGTCCCAAATCCACACACCTTACTCTCAGTCATTCCAACTAAAAGCTGTTATTTTTCAGTGATAGACTTACGCATTGTCTTCTTTAGCATCCCAGTAGAGAAGGACATCATACCTTTTTGCCTTCACATGGGAAAATCATCAATACACCTGGACTGCCATGCCACAGGGCTGTAGTGAGAACCCCACTTACTTTTCTCAAATACTTAAAGCTGATTTAGGTGATGTAGACATTCCTGATGGTTCTACTTTAATTCAACGTATAGATGATTTGATTTTATGTTCTAAAATTGAACTGGATTCTCAAAAAGATACCATCCATCTGTTACACCAACTAGCTTCTAAGGGACACAAGTTGCCTAAAGATAAACTCCAATTTTGCTTACCTATTGTAAAACGTTTGGGCTACTTAATATCTCAAGAAGGACTATTGATTGACACCAAAAGAATTAAAGGGGGATTCCCTGGTGGCGCAGTGGTTGAGAGTCCGCCTGCCGATGCAGGGGACACAGGTTCATGCCCCGGTCCGGGAAGATCCCACATGCCGCGGAGTGGCTAGGCCCGTGAGCCATGGCCGCTGAGCCTGCATGTCCAGAGCCTGTGCTCCACAAAGGGAGAGGCCACAACAGCGAGAGGCCCACGTACCGCAAAAAAATAAATAAATAAATAAATATATATATAAATAAATTTATTTATTTTTAGCTGCATTGGGTCTTCATTGCTGCGCATGGGCTTCCTCTAGCTGCGGCAAGTGGGAGCTACTCTTTGTTGCGTTGCATGGGCTTCTCATTGTGGTGGCTTCTCTTATTGCAGAGCATGGCTCTAGGCACACGGGCTTCAGTAGTTGTGGCTCGCAGGCTCTAAAGCTCAGGCTCAGTAGTTGTGGCGCATGGGCTTAGTTGCTCCACAGCATGTGGGATCTTCCTGGACCAGAGCTCAAACCAGTGTCCCCTGCATCAGCAGGCAGATTCCTAACCACTGTGCAACCAGGGAAGTCCCTAACAAATGTCTTGAACAGAAAAAGACAAGTTGTACCAGCAACTCCTTTATGTCAAATACCATATAGATGGCTCTTGGAAAGCCTGCAAGAGCAGTGACCATGTTTAATACCATGTTAGCAAAATTTCCAATTGATGAGGCTATCAATGAGAGCTCTCTTGGAAGGATCACTTGCACTCTCTCAGGTTCTGTGTTCATATGTGGTATTGGAATTGACCCACCTTCCCAAGAATGGACACATAAATATCTTAATAGCTGGCAGGTAGAAGGTTTATACTTATTGGGATGTTATGTTACCCCATTGTCTATATAAAAGAGACAGATGGACCTCCTTTCTCTCTCCATTACAGAATCAAGAGATCCATGTTATTAGGATACCAAGATACCTTGTAGCAAAGTCTTTTGAGAATCTTGATTCCTAGTGCAAGAGTACATGTAAAGAGAGAGATGGTCAGAAATCTATCAGCCACTGTTGGTCACCTGGAGTGACTGCAAAATGCATTGCAGCACAACAGACATCCCTCAGTTCCTTACCCCAAGTAGTATTGGTTAATTAGAATCACCTTCTATTTTCTACTGGCTAGTCAAGGAGTTGTTTGTGCTATTGCTCACACTACTTGTTGAACTTATGTCAATACCTCTGCAGAAGTAGAAATGCTCCTGGATAAAATTTCCAAAAGGCAAAATTGTTGTAAGACTGAAAAAAAAAAAACCCTTAAAAAATCTGTTTTGGTCACTCCCTACAGGACTAGATAATTTTTAATTTTTTTCCCTCTGTTTTACAGATGATGATTATTTTCATTGTATGTATGATTATTCTTTTCATAGCTATCAAGTTACTCATGGCATGTATCATTGCTCACTTAAATTCTATTGCTAAAAGTACACGTACAATGTTTGTGCAGCAAGTCAATATGATTGATAACATGTATAGCCTATAAAATGTTTCCCTGTTAGCATATATCTCTGTGCTGTTCACTACATTCGATTAACTAATTTCTCCTTTAGTTTGCTTAATTCTGAAGTTTTTATGATGAGGAAATCAGTGTTGCCAAACTAAATGGATCTTGACATTTTAACTGCTTGGCAAGGAAGAATGCGTGCTATAATGCAGACTGAATGTTGTGTTTTCATGCCAGATCTGTCCTCTAATATAACTCATCTAATGAATCACATTAAAAATTAAATCTCTGCATTAGGGAATCCCCTTCCTAGTCTAGGTTACATCTTGGGTAAATGGTTCAGCTCTGGGGGTTCACGGTTTAAATCTCTGCTTATGACTTTATTATTGTTGTTGGCTATATTGATTGTGTTCTGTATCGTTTATAGAGTAATAATCTATTGTGCTTTTTGCTGCATATACAAACCTGCAAGTAAAATAATGATGTCTATAAGACTTGAAACTATTGATCATATGTATAGCTCTATATAAAATACTGGACATGCACAATGCACATAGGAGGATGATTGGACAATAATTGGCATGAGTTCTATTGAACAGCATGAGATTAACTATGAGTCCTTGTCTGGTACTTTACTGACACATAAACCCCTGAAAGATAGAAGAAACTGGCCTATTGGGACCTGGTATTGCAGGACCGGATAGATCCAGGGCAGGTAAGACACCACCCTGGTGTTGAGGGACCAAGTATTTCATAACCTAATACTTTCTATCTAAAGATTAATGATCAAAAGTGGGAAACGATGGAATAAAACTTATGTTTTGAGGCAGGACAAGAAAATTTAAGAGTAACATACTCCCTGCCTATATTGGTCCCTCCCTAATGGGCAATGTGTATCTGCATTATATATTAACCAGACCTCCAGAAAGGCAAGAATGTCTGCTCAACCATAAAGATCATTTTTTCCTTCTTCTCATGTCAGAAATGTAACTCCTTAGGAGATTAATCTTTCTTTTCCTAATCCTGTAAGGGGTCATGATGACTTACCAATCTGCGAGCATTTTCAGCTGCACTCTGCTAAAAGGAGTACAGGGGTATTTAGCGGGGCCAAAGGTAAAGACAGAATCTGAATACTAAGTGAGAAACACATCCACATAACAGGAACTGGTGTTTTCCCTCCCCCTGGGGTTCTCGTGACCATCATTCCTCATGGACCATTAACCATCTGTGTCAGCAAACAGACAAACAAACAAACAAACTAAACAACATTCTTTCACTTTTCATATAAGATGAAGGCAAGGGTAAAAGTTGACAGGGAACTTATCTGGCTTGGGCACATTCCTTGTGAGAAGGCTAAAGCTCAGTCACACGGAAAGGGGAGGGGATAGGACTGCAGGCCCAAGATGGAGCTGAGAAAAATGGAGTCTGTGTGGTTCAGCCACACATTTCACCCCCAACATCTATATGGCCCACACAATCTTATCTGCCATTCTTCCTTGAATACCCTAGGGCCAGATATTGGGAGGTAACCTGCATGCCTAACCCACAACAGCGATATACACAGCAGCAAGCACAAAGAATCCCTGCTAGACAAGGAAGGATGCCTAACAGGGCCATGCCCCATATGCCAGGTAAGGAGGTCAACCAACGGATGAAGTCGTCTGCAAAATAAATGTTCCCTACATGGTTAATAGCCTTTTACATATGAGACGATAAATCAGTGATGTTAGATTCATAAGAGGGGCTGTAAGTGCAGCATTGTTGTTGAATTAGGACATGTTTCCCCTTGTGCCTCTGTCAACATGTCCAGAGTCATATGGTTTTGTAAAACTACTTTCCTCATTTGTGCAGTTTCCTGATTTAGTAGAAAAATGCTTTATCTAGAATTATTTAATACAGAAGCAGTGAACTTGGCTAGGGCTTGTATTTCTAATTCAGCATGAATGCCTACATATTGAGGGAGAAAGATAGAGACCAGCCATTCACATCAGGAGAGACTATGGTTCCACCGAGTTTTGAGAGCCAGCAAGTTTGAGAGTGTCTGGCAATGAGGAATAGATCTTTCTTGACAAAGAGGGACAAGCAGGGGTATAGTGGCCAGTCCACGCATATGGGAGATAAGGCCAAAGATTGGTGCCACATATCCAGATGCACCTTTGGGTGATAAGAAAGCCCCTGCCTTAAGAATCGTATTTTCTTGACCTGTCCATCCAGTTTGTAAAACCAGGTGGACAAAAGAACAAGAGGTTGGTGGTAGCCACTCAATATGTTTATGTCTGGCGAACCAGGTGTGATTTTTTCCCTCTTTACAGAAAGGAGCAGTATGTCCCAGTTGACTGTGTTTAGCACATAACCTCCCAAGATCATCTCAGACATGATAGGCAGTGTCAAGTTTAGAGGAATTGGGTTCAAGAACAAGACAAGGAGAAAATACTTTTTACTATCATTACAGTCAAAGGGGGAAATGTGAGCCATGGTGACATCTAATGCCCCCAACAGGAGTTTACCTGCCATGCCCACCCATTGTCCCCATGCCATGAGGTTGAAAGGCAGAATGACCCATGCATTCCTTCAGTGCTAGACATAGGCAGCAATCTGTACATGCAACAGTCAGAGCAGTTATGAACTTCAGCATAGGTGGTGGCCCAGGACAGAAACACATTGTTGGAGGTAGGTGGCATGAATCCCAGAAGGAAAAGGCTAAGAATGATAAGCGTTTGAAAGGTCCCAAGAAAGGCAAATGCTCATTCAGAAACAACACCATAGAAGTTTGGTCTCCATGTACCAGGATCACCCCAGGCTTTGACACTTTTCCCAGAGGACAATACCAGACATTTTTTCCCTTTATGTCAGAGTGGGCAGGGAGATATTATATGTGGGACTTCTGGTAGAGCCCATAAGAGGAGCCCTACTTCAGTCCCCCATCTAATTTCAAGGAGGAGATCACCTTGTTTATGGGTGGGCCTTCTCTTAGAAAGGTTGGGGAAAAACTATACCAGGGGCTACCCCTTTCCACAAAGATATAAGGATGCCAAGCCACCTGGGAGGGGGATACCATTAAGTCTCCAAGGTGGGAGGTCCTGTGACACTCTTAGGACAATATCCGTATCCTGCTATATGGGTCGCAGTCCTCCTTCCAAGACTTGTACTTTTAAGGCCCTAGCTGATAGAACAGGTGCAGTCAGTGTCTCATAAATAGGTGTATAGCCTGCTGTGGGTTGCAGTGTTTAATAGCTGGATGGCCTCTAACAGTCGTGAAGACCATCCTCTTAAAGACCTATCCAGAGAAGTCTTCTTCAATGTCTCTTTCAGTAACCCATTAACTCTTTCTACCCACCTTGATGCTGCTGGGTTATACAGCAGATGGAAGGTTCATAAAATCTCACAGGCTTCTGCCTATTCTTGTACATCATGTCCAGTGAAATGGGCCCTTTGGTTGCTATCTATGTGAGTGGGGTCTCTTATACACTTTCCAACTTGGTCAAACCCCTTGACCTGTCCATTCAGTTTGTAAAACCAGATGGACAAAGAACAAGAGGATGGTGGTAGCCACACCATATGTTTATGTCTGGCCAACCAGGTGTGATTTTTGTCCCTCTTTACAAAAAGGAGCAGTATGTCCCAGATGGTTATGGTTAGCACATAACCATCCCAGATTTGCTCTTTTACTAGCAAAGGATTGCATCAGACCAGAGGTGGTAATGTGTGCTTGTGTCTCTCTGATAAGTGTAGTAGGTCGATATAGTGCACTTTCCATCCGGTCACTGGGTCAGAGGCTCATTCACTGTGACCAGGGGTATGTCTCAGGGGTTATTGCTGCAGGTTTCAGTGGGGGCAGTCCCAATCCCATTTTTGTCCCTTTTTAACTAGAGAGTATAGAGGTTGTATTATTAGTGCCAAATGAGGTAAGAACAGATGCCAATAACCTAGTAAGCACCCCCCCTCCAAAGATTGTAATTCCTTGACCAACTGTGGAGTGGGCAAGGCTTGGATTTTATCAATAACTTCAGCCAGCATAACTTTTGTCTTACCTAACCAGACAATTCTGAAGAACTTTACTGATTGCTCACGTCCCTGGATCTTGTCAGCGTTTATTTCCCATCCTTGGTTTTGGTTTGTGTAAATGTAAAGGGGCAGCAGCTTAGGAGAGGAGAGATAAGTCATCACAGGTTAACATAATGTCATCAATATAAAATAATTCCAACTCAGAGTGAGGCTTTTGCCAGATTTCCAGGTCCTGGGAGACCATACCATGACAAATGGTGGGACTATGTAAACAACCCTGAGGCAAGACCTGAAAGGTCCATTGCCTCCTGTCCCAGGTGAAGGCAAATTGATCTTGAGGGCTAGCATCCAAAGGAATTCTGAAAAACGCATTAGACAGGTCAAGCATACAATAAAACATTTTCATCACAGAGATATTCTAAAATAGTAGCATTATTGGGAATTGCCTTATGGATGGGAGGGACCACCTTATTTAATTGGCTATCATCAACAGTCATCCTCCAAGTCCTGTTGGGCTTCTTTAGCTGCCACACTGGGCTATTATAATTGCTATGGGAGTGTCTGATAACTCTCAGCCTTTCTAGTTCTTTAACAGTAGCAGTAATCTCTTCATAGCCCCTAGGCAGCCTATACTGTTTGACATTAACAATACAGGGGGGTGTGGGTAAACGGACATGCATGGCCTACCAACGTTGGTGTCACCATTCTGGTGTGAAGGCGACACTCTCCAGTGGTGGTGGTCAAATCTAGGTCTTGTAAAACATCAACATCTAGGATATATTCTGGTACCAGGGAAATATATACGTGGAACAGCCGGGTTGGCAAACAGACAATTTGGAAATATAATCTGATTTGTCTTATTTGAATAGTTTGACCCCCATGTCTGTCTGTAGCCCATATTTCTCCCTGAAATTTAGAGGGTTTGTCATACAGCAATGTACACTCAGCTCTAGTATCTACCAATGCTAAGACTGTTTGTTTATGTGGGACCAATAAACTGTCAATTCTACATGAAGCCTTCAGTCACTCCCACACTGCATGCACTACAGGGAAACGTTGGCCCTACACCTAGTTCCTCAGTGAGAGGACAATCCACCCCTGGGATTCTACTTTTAGCGGGGGACACTGGGATGCATTGCCACATGTTGATTGTCAGTAGAAAGAGGAGTAATTTGTTTGTCTTCTGCTAGGGACTTCCACAAAGATGACAGGACTGAATTAGGTTTTCTGTTCTTTGGTTTTGCTGTTGTTGCTGTTGTTGTCATTGTTTTATCACTGTTTTCCTTTGGAATCCCTGCTAACACTAAATCCTGCCAAAGTTGTTTATGTGATACCTGGGTTGGTCCTTTCCCTGCTTATTCTCCAACCTTTGTTTGTTTCTCTTTTATCTCTTTATTTTTGTCTACTTTTCTATTTCCTCCATGGAGGACTCTTTCTGTTTCACTGAGATCTGCTATAATGGCAGCTACCAGAGCTATCACTTTACTGAATATAGGTGCCAGAACTGATACTAAGGTGTCATACCAAACTCCAGGAACAGACTGTAAGATGCAGTCCTTCGTACCTGAGATAAATTATTCTTCATCTGGCCCCATAAAGTTGTCTGGATATATATCATGTCTCATTCCCAGTTCTCTAATGATGTCTTGTAGTTCTTCCATGGAGTTCCAGTGTAATGGAGGAGATGGGACATCTCCTTTGTTAGGCCAGGCCAGCTTTACCCCAGCCCTAATCCAAGTAACCAAGTCAGCCACCATCCTCAGTTCCCTCCCATTCCAGAAGCATATAACCTTTGTCTCAGGGCTGGCTGTGCTGTCACCAAATCCAGTTTAGACATCTCCAGGCCATTTAGCATGATACTATCTGTTCCTCTGTCCCACAGGCAAAGTAACCATGCAGTTACTCCTTCCCTGGTCTTTTGTTTGAACGTGGCTGTCAACTCAACTACTTCTGCAGAAGAATACTCCCTCATAGTTATCTTTTGGCTAGTTGGTATCACTTCTTGCTCATCTTTGGGCTCACGGGTTGCCTGAGTCTTTGTTTGAATGGGGGGCAAGCCCTTAGGTCATCTTCCCCTTCAACAATATATTTCCCTCCTCAGAGAAATCATTACACCATAGATCCCATCATTTGGGATTCCAATTTTCCTGTGAGATAATGGTCCTCACCCTGTTGGATGGTGCCACCCTTGCATTTTTGCCACTTTGCACACCATGACCTCTAGGTGTTCCTCTTGTTGTTGTACCTTTTTGGCTAGTAGGTCTGAATTAGAGAAACAAACACTCTTAGATCCTTTTCTAATGCCAGGGCCTCTTTAGTTTTCCCCTAGTTCCTGCCTGAGTCGGAGTTCTTTTTCTGCACTCAGTCACAGGGCCCAAAGCAGCAGCCATACTACTGCGGCTATAACATGTTCAACTTCCTACCTTAGCTTCTCTTTACCTACTGCTTTGGTTAGAATCTCCAGCAACCCTTATAGCGTTTTGGGGGTGTCCCTGTACTCACACACTAGTCTGAAGCGTTCCAAAAACTTGGCTAAGTCTACCCACATGGAAGAGGCTGGCCATCCTGGGATTTCCACCACTGACAACAGGCTGTCTCCCAACATGGTCCCCTTACCCATGCCTATTTCATTTTTGGTCTCCTGGCTGGCTCGCCAGTTCTCTGAAGGCAGGGATATTGAATAAATCCCCTGAACTGAGAAGAAACTTTGAGACTGAAAAACAAAGCAGGCAACTCCATAAAGTACAATTATGAAGTTTATTGTGGGTAGGTTACATACAGGTAGGATCAGGCAGATTTCAATCTGGAATTATTCACAGCTGCACTATACACCTTCAAATGTGGTCCAGGATTATTTAAAGGGGCCAAAGCTAAGGATAGAATCTGACTACTGTTACCAAGCCAGATTCATTTGCCTGTATGCAGCAAGCCAAACGCTGAGATGCCAAGCTTTGTAGTAGAGAAAAGCTTTACTCACAGCCAAACAAGGAGATGAATCTCAAATCCACCTCCCAAAGATAGGTTTTAGGAATATTTATGGGATAAAGAGGCAGGATGGTCTGAGGCATGGGGAAAGGTGATTGGAAATAAGAAAAACGAGGTAATCAGTGATCTGTGCAAGTGTAGTCAAGCTTCATGGTTCTTCATAGGACACATGTTCAAAAACTGGCAGTGTTAGCATGTTCTGAGGGTGGAGTTTTGGGCCCTCTGACGTTAAAAGGTCATCATGCAGGTCCAGTTAGATTGTCAGTAGTCTCAACTGGTCTGAATCAGGCAAGAACTAGCTCCAAGTTCCTGAAAAACAACTTAAGCAACCATTACTACAGTGACCCATATGTCAGGGATGTTATATATAAGGAAGCTAGTGGGAGTTTAGTTTAATATCAACTAAAAGCAAACTAAAAGCAAGTGAGGCAGGTTAAATTTGGTGGGCCTACTCAGGTTAGCCCTCCGTTTCACTACTAAGGGAGAAGCACGTCCATGCCAACAGGAACCAGGGTTTTTTCTCTCCCCAGGGGTCTCATGACTATCATTCCTCACAAATCATTAACCATCTGCGTCAGCAAAAGGCATTCTTCGAATTTTCATATCAGATGAAGGCAAGGGTAAAAGTTGATAGAGAACTTCTCTAGCGTTCGTGCATTCCTTCTGAGTAGGCTAAGGCTCCGTCACAGAGAAAGGGGAGGAGGGTAGGACTGTGGGCCCATGATGGAACTGAAAAAATGGAGTCAGTGTGGTTCAGCCATACAGCATCTTTGGCTAACAATGTAAAATGTTAGTGCCGGGTTTCCCTGGTGGCGCAGTGGTTGAGAATCCGCCTGCCGATGCAGGGGACACAGGTTCGTGCCCCGGTCCGGGAAGATCCCACATCCCACATGCCGTGGAGCGGCTGGGCCCGTGAGCCATGGCCACTGAGCCTACGCATCCGGAGCCTGTGCTCCGCAATGGGAGAGGCCACAACAGTGAGAGGCCCGTGTACCGCAAAAAAAAAAAAAAAAAAAAAAATGTCAGTGCCATTTTGATGTTTGATCCTTTGTCTCAAAGATGTACATAACTGTGCCTTCCATTTCTAATAGATGGAACAGTCCTCAGAGTTTTCCAAAACACTGTCTTTCAGATTATAATCCTCAAGTTGGCTCAAATAAAATTTTCTATTTCTTCTTTAGATCGACTATTGATTAATTTTTCCTTGACAAGAGGAACGGTAGAGCACAGGCGCGACCAAGGTAACAGGCGCGAGAGGAGTGTTCTGGCACGACCCCAGCCTTCTCCGCTCCTCCCTCCCAGTTACTCCTTGTGGAGATCGCCAACCAAACAGAGACCAGGACCAACCCCAATCCCCCTCCTCCCCTTAGCTTGGGACTGGAGAGCGCAGGCGAGAACGAGATGGACGGAGGGGCGCGAAGCCAGGTGCGCAGGCGCTGCAAGTCTCCGATGAGGCGCGGGCCTGAGTGGGACGTCGGCGCGCAAGCGCAGCAGGTCCCCTCAAAACGGGCACGCTCCTCCACCGGACTCAACACGCAGGCGTGGAGTCTTCCCCGCTAAGGGTTCGCGCAGGCGGGGTATTAGCGCGCAGGCGTCCCGCCAGGGGGCGGAGCCCGAGAGTTGGGCGGCGGATATCCGGTTCCTGGAGCAACGAACGGCGGCGGCGGCGGCGGCGGCGGCGGCGGCGGAGACAGCTACAGCTTCTGAGGAAGCGGCTGCGGAGGAGGAAGAAGAGGAGCTGGGCAAGGCGAGAGCCACAGGCGGGACCCTCGTCATGGGTCAGCGGACCTAGAGCGGTGGACGGTACCGGCCGGGAGCCGAGCTGGTGAGACAGTCGTGGGGGTGGAAATGGAGACCGCTCAGGCGGAGAATGGGGAAGAATTGAGGCTCAGAACGCTGACGGAGAGCAATGAAGGGCCCTCAGGCCGATGAGTGGGAGGAATGGCGGCGTCGGAATATTGAAGGGGAGTAATGGGGGAATTTAGAAGGAGGACTGGGAGGAATGGGCTCAGAAGACTGACAGGTGGAAGTGTCGGGATCTTGGACGAGGACGGAGAGGAATAGGGGAGGATCCGAACGCTGAGGGCAGATATTGGGGCCTCTCAGGTTAAGGAGAGAGAAATGGGGGTTCAGAACGCTCAAGGGGAGAAATTAGGGGCTCTCAGGCTGATGACGGGGAGAAATGCGTTGGAATGCTGAAAGGGAGGCACGGGGGTCTCATATGGAGGACGATGAAAAATAGGGGGTCAGAGCGCTGACAGTTAGGGATGGCATGATCTTGGCCCAAGAGGAGAGGAATGGGGTGGAGGGGTTCAAACGCGGAAGGGAGAAGTCAGGGTGTCTCAAGCTGATGGGAGGATGAGGACGCTGAAGGGAACTTTTTAGCTGCAGAAGAGCGGAATAGGGAGGTTTGGGGGCTTGGGAAGAAATTGTGGGTTAGAGCACCAACAGAGGGAAAATAAGGTGGGCGAGACTGTCAACGATATGGAGGAGATGGGGGCTCTGTGGCAGAGGACACAGAGGAAGTCGAGGCAATAATACTGAGGTAGCAGGATAAGAGGACAGCAGACAGGGAAGGAATGGGAGAGTTAAAAGACTTGAAAGAGAGAGATTAGTGACTCCTGGGTCAAGGAAGGGAATGAATGGGCGGTTAGGATATTGAGGGAGAGTTTGGGACCTGGGTCTGAGGACGAGTCGTATGGGGGCCTCTTGCGCTGAGGATGGGAGGACTGAGGTCTCTCAAGCTGAGGCTGGGGGGGAATTGGGGATTAGGACGCTGAGAGTGAGGAATGCATTGAGGATGGAGACCCTTAGGTTGAGGATGGGGCTACCCGGTCAAGAAGCGGGGGGAATGACAAGCTCCTGGGCCCAGGACAGGGAAGAATGGAGTGGGGATGGGGGTTTTCTCTTCCTTATATTGGCCAGTTGCTTGTGGCAGGTCCTAGATCTTAAACAAGCATTAATAGATCCGTGGGTTTGTGTGGCCTGGGGCACAACATGTTCCTCCCTAGAGCCTCAGTTTCTCCCACTGCCCCCTCCATGTTGCAGGCCGCTGCTCCTTCTTGTGGCCCCATGGCTGAGGACTGGCTGGACTGCCCGGCCCTGGGCCCTGGCTGGAAGCGCCGTGAGGTCTTTCGCAAGTCAGGTGCCACCTGTGGACGCTCAGACACCTATTACCAGAGGTACTGGGTGGGTTGTGGACAGAGTCAGGGGTTAGGGCTGAGCCTGGTTAGGCAGGGTGAAATCAGGGGGTGGGGTTAAATTATGCATATACAGTTGGTCCTTATTATTTGCAGATTCCATATTTGCAAATTTGCTTACTAAAATTTGTTTGTACCCCCAAAGTCATACTCACTGTGCTTTCGTGGTCATTTGTGGATATGCACAGAGCAGCAAAAAATAAGTCGCCTGATGCATGTGTTCCCAGCCGAGGTTGTACGAGGCTTTCTTATTTTAGCTCTTGTACTGTAAACAAGTATCC
Organism: Lipotes vexillifer; assembly: GCF_000442215.2. Taxonomy (NCBI): domain Eukaryota; kingdom Metazoa; phylum Chordata; class Mammalia; order Artiodactyla; family Lipotidae; genus Lipotes; species Lipotes vexillifer. Next base: position 1,123,647 of record NW_006792448.1, read on the forward strand.
TTTTTGAGGTCTATTTAGTGTTCTGTTTTTTGCATTTTTGTACTTTTTAATGGTGATTTTGCTGTTAGTAGTTGCCCCCAAGTGTAGTGTTGAAGTGCTGTCCAGTGTTCTAAGTGCAAGAAGTCGGGGATGTGCAATATGCAGAAAATACATATTAAATAAGCTTTGTTCAGGCATGAGTTGCAGTGCTGTTGGCTGTGAGTTCAATGTTAATAAATCAAAAAGGCAGTATATCTAGAAAAAGAAGCGGAAATTTGCCAATTAGTACATGAGGCTGCTCCAGAAAGTGCTAAAGTAACATCTATAGTATCTGATGAAGCTGAGGAAAAGGTGTTAAAATGGCTAAATTCGCGGAACCATGAGATGATGATTAAAGTGTAGTGGACAGCGTTGTGAGGCTGAAAGCAAAGGACATTGACAGTCACGTTACCCAGGGTTATGAAAATGTTAAGCCTGTCTCAGCTAGTGCTGGCTGGCTCACACGTTTCAGTAGGTGATACATCGTGAAAAGTGTTAAATTTGCAAGTGAGGCAGGTTCTGCATATAAGAGACTGTGGAAGAATTTAAAAAACACCTGATAAGTGTTATAGTGGAAAAGGGTTATGTAGAAGAGTAGGTTTTCAGTGCTGATGAGACTGGCTTGTTTTACATCGACAAAGGAACCTATATAACACAGATGGCTTCCAAAGCTCCTGGCTTTAAATCATTCAAAGGCCATGCAGTTAATTATTTGTAAGAGGACTGTATTAAGCAGGGTGTCTTTAAACAGAAACACACATAAAACAAGGTTACATACTGATCAGCTGGCAAAATGTGACCAGAGGCTTACAGGAACCTAACCTGTAGTTCCATTAGGCACAGTGGTTCTGTACTCACTAATTCAGTGTTCAAGGTTACTTTATAGAACAAATTACTGTGAATAATGAGAATTGACTGTAAATACATGAAAATACATTTTTACAAACCAGTTACATTTAAGGATTTATTAGATCTTTTAGAATATGTTAGTGATACAGTTATTAAATTTCTTAAACTTTTTTTGTATGTAAGTTGTTTCCTTGGAGGAATATAATAAAATTGTACCTACAGTTACATTTATTTATATGTTTATAAATAAACATATGGTGTTTTTTAAATGTTTATATGTTTATTTATATTAGTTGTACATTTATCCACATATTTACAATTTTTATAAAACTTTCAAAATTTATAAATATAAGTGCAATGATCAAGAGCTAAAAAGGCCAGAGATTTTACCCTAATTAAGGCAAGATAGCAAGTGAATGTGTCGCAGTTCTGTGGATGCTAGTAGGAGATATGAGGCTTCTGGTTCAGAGATGAAAGACAGTTTATTACTCACAGCATTAGCAGTATCCAGTATGTCATCGTTATTGTGCCAGTTCCCCAAATTCTAGTTCCCACAGGGTGACATGAAGAGAGTAATTAATTAGCACCTACACACGCACTGGGTTGTGTTGTAGGAGAGGAACCTTGAGCTTAAGGAATCCAGTCTTTTATAATGTTAGGACAGTAAGGATGCCTTCCCTTTGCTCTGGAAGGACACCCTATCTCTTATCTTCCAAGGCTGATGCTGTACACATATCCTTGAAAAGATAGTTCATAACAAAGGATAGTCAATGCTGCTCTTGAAAGACATGTAGAAATGTGAGAGACCTGTGGAATATTGTCTCCCAACATCAGTTACTTATACTTTGTTTTGTATGTCGTTGCATTTATTTGTTTACATATGTATTTGTATGTATATCTATATGTACACTTATTTATATGTGTACAGTTGACCCTTGAACAATGTAGGGATTAGGGGTGCCAATCCCCTGTGCAGTCAAAAATCCACATATAACTTTTGATTCCTTAAAAAGTTAACTACTGGGGACTTCCCTGGTGGTCCAGTGGTTAAGACTGTGCACTTCCACTGCAGGGGCATGGGTTCAATCCCTGGTGGGGGAACTAAGATCCTGAGTGCCATGTGGCACGGCAAAAAAAACAAACACACAAAAAAATTAACTACTGATAGCCTACTGTTGACTGGAAGCCTTACCGATAACATAAATCGTTAACATGTATTTTGTATGTTGTATATATTATATACTGTATTCTTACAGTAAAATAAGCTAGAGAAGAGATTAAGAAAATCATAAAGGAGTTCCCTGGTGGCCTAGTGGTTAGGATTCTGGGCTTTCACTGCTGTGGCCCGGGTTCAATCCCTGGTCGGGGAACTGAGATCCTGCAAGCCGTGCGGTGCAGCCAAAAAAAAAGAAAATCATAAGGAAGAAAAAGTTCATTTACAGTACTGTACTGTATTTATCAATACCATAAGTTTACATCATCTGTTTACAAGATGAATTGCTTGTATGTCAGTACCTACATCAATATTGTCTTATATGATACAAAACATTGTAGATATTATACACATTACTAATACCAGACATCAAAAATGAAAAGATAATTGAAAAATTTACATTTATTTACAGGTATAACAATTCATGCATTGATAACTAAGAAGGAGCAATATGATTGCTTTATGGTAGGGTACTATAATTGTTACGATTGCTTCATGGATTGCTTCATGGTAGCCTCACCTGTACACTAATGAATGAATTGTAAAATTTTTATGGCATACAGTATTATAATCATATTCATAATACAGTATTGGGAATATTGTTACATTTTTAAAAACCACTTACCTGTGATGATAGGCAGTTTCCCTGATTGCCAGAGAGAGAGGCATACCATATGGTAATGTAATTCTTTGAAAGCAAAGTTATAAAGCAGTAAGAAAACTAACATGTTAAGTTTATATTAAATATCACTCACCTTATGCCTGTGTAAGTATAGGCAATCCACTTCAAGTCTCGCACAGATGAATACTTGGGTGATGAAACGTCTCATACAGTTCTTGCCGTACAGTTGTTAGATTTTCACACAAAGATACGAACACGATAGGTAAGTATTAACTGTACAGCCTGATGATTATTTACTGTTCGTTAAGTGGAAGTGGACCATCATAGAGGTCTTCATCTTTGTTGTCTTCACGTTGAGTAGGCTGAGGAGGAAGAGAAAGAGGAGGGGTTTGGTTTCGCTGAGGAGGGCGGCAGAGGCAGAAGGAGGAGGAGGTGGAAGGGAAGGCAGGAGGGCCAGAACACGCAGTGTAACTTTACAGAAATACATGGTAATTTCTGTCTGACCTTTTTGCTTTTTCACTTTTCCAAAAATGTTTCTACACAGTACCAATCTTTCTTCCACTGTTTGCTTTAGTTTGGTGTCCATATCATAGAAGGGTCCGTGTTGTAAAATAAGTCAAAGTATTCTTGAATATCGGAACCCTTCTGCTAGATTGTCTAATGTCAGTTTTTTTCTGGCACTCCTTTTTCTTCGTCTTTTTCCTCATCATCTGGCACTGGTTCGGCAGCATTCATCTCCATCAAGTCGTCTTGTGTTAATTCCTCTGGTGTGGTGTCTGATAGCTCTTGAATCCAAGATCCATGTCTTGAAACCCTTCATCCCCTCCCCTCTTTTTGCCGTATCCACAATCTCTTTCATGATATCCTTGATTGACTTGGTTGTAAATTCTGGGAAGTCATGCACAACATCTGGACACAGTTTTCTCCAGCAGCAGTTATTGTTTTGGGCTTGATGACTTTCACAGCCTTTTCTATAATGATGGCGTCTTCAGTGGTGTAATTTTTCCATACTTTCATGATGTTCTGTCTATGAAGGTTCTCTTCCATAGTGTTGACAGTCTTTTCTATAGAGTACTGTGTGTAATGAGCCTTAAAGGTCCTTATGACCCCCTGATCTAAAGGCTGAATTAGAGACATTGTGTTTGGGGGCAGGTGGACCACTTCGATGCCTTTGGTGTTGAATTCATGGGGTTCTGGGTGGGCAGGGGCGTGGTCCAATATCAAAAGAACTTTAAAGGCTGTCTGTTACTGGCAGGGTACTTCCTGACTTCAGGGACAGAGCATCAGTGGAACCAATTAAAAAAAGTGTTCTCGCTGTCCAGGCCTTCTTGTACAACCAAAAGACTGGCAGCTGGGGTCTGTCTTTTCCCTTCAGGACTCTAGGGTTAGCAACTTTATAGATAAGGGCAGTACTGATCATAAACCTGACTGCATTTGCACAAAACAGTAGGGTTAGCCTGTCCCTTCCAGCCTTAAATCGTGTTGCTCACTTCTCTTTCTTACTAATATATGTCATTTCTGGCATTTTTTTTTTGCAGACTAGGGCACTTTGATCTGCATTAAAAACTTGTTCAGGCAGGTATCCTTTCTCCTCAGTGATTTTCTTAATGGCGTCTGGGAACTTGTCTACTGCCCCTTGGTTGGCAGAACCCGCTTCTCCTGTTATCTTGACACTTTCAAAGCCAAACCTCTTTCTACAATTATCAAACCATCCTTTGCTGGCATTAGATTCTCTGGCTTTAGAGACTTCACCTTCCTTTTGCTTACCTTTGTCATTTGTCATTACAGTGACTTCATTTTTTCTTGAATTATATTGGAATTTATAGGTATGGCTTTCTTATAGCAATCCTGCATCCACATAAGAGCTGCATTTTCAGTGCAAGATAAAGAGGTGTTTTGCAAAAAATACAAGGTTTTCGAGCTGCTGGTGTAGCTGCAGCGACAGCTTCACGAATTTCCTTTTTTTTTTTTTTTTTTTTTTTTTTTTAA
>NW_006792448.1:1128485-1165206 GCF_000442215.2 Lipotes vexillifer
CCAATTTTTTTTTTTTTTTTTTTTTTTTTTTTTTTACAATAGTCCTTACAACTGGATTCATTAATTTTGAACTGGAGGGCAGCCACCTGCAGATCTCAGTCAATGGTACATGTCAAGCAATTCTGCTTTTTCTTGTAATGTCATGACTTTTTTCTGCTTCTTGGGAGCACTTCCAGCATCACTATTTACACTTTGTTATGGGTCCCATGATGTTATTCAGGGTTTACGGTATTGCGCTAAACGCGATGAAAATGACATGAGAACCACCGCAAGGGGTCACTTTCTACTGTGATGTGCAGTTTACTGGAGAAACAGCCTGCTCACTCAGAGATGATTAGCCTTCCATGGCATTTTAAGCAGATACTCGCAACACTTGAGCTCACTGCAGTAGCAACAGGAGGTGGCTGTTAGATGATTATAGTAGTACAATATGTACTACAGTTAATTTTATGCAGTTATGGTATAATACTGCATCTTTATGTTTGTTTACATTTCTCTTGACTGCGAATGGTACCACATACAGTCTTTTAAGTGTGTGATAAATAAGTTTTGATGTTTAAACTTTTATAATAGATTTTATAATAGATTTATGTATATTTTACGGTGGTAAAAGATAAAATAGACTAGTACTACATATATTTTATGCATCCATGACACACCTAACTTTTTCATAATTTTTCAATATTTCTAGGCTACGTGGTTCATTGAGTTTTTTTAAATAGTCACAAATCTCCAAAAATTTTTCCAGTATATTTACTGAAAAAAATCTACAAGTGGACCTGCGCAGTTTAAACATGTGTTGTTCAAGGGCCAGCTATATTTAAAACATTTGTTTGTGTCTTATATAAGTTTTCTTTGTTTATGTATTTAGTATGTAATGCTAACACAGTTACATTACTTAATGTAAATTTAATTATTTAATGTGTTTGTGTTCCTATTTGTGTTTATTTTCACTTACATAGAATACCACTAGTAGCACACATTATAAATACATGCATATCTGTTTACATTTATATTACTTATTACTGTTTGTATACTTGCTGGTATTTATACACCTTTTATCTTCCTGCTGTTCAGGGTTATTTGGGGTAGTTACTTGGTCGGGGCTCATAGGCTGATCCCAGGCTGCCTCCTGTATCCCACCAGCTCTGCAGGCCTATTCACCAGCCCAGTGGGAGGGTTGTGTGGGTGGAGTGGCAGTGGTTCCGCCTAGGTACCAACCCGTCCTGGCCCACCCGCAGCCCCACAGGAGACAGGATCCGAAGCAAAGTTGAGCTGACCCGATACCTGGGCCCTGCGTGCGATCTCACCCTCTTTGACTTCAAACAAGGCATCCTGTGCTATCCAGCCCCCAAGGTACTGTACAGTGTGGGATACCCAGGCAGGAGTGGCTGAGCCACCTAACACCCACCCGCTGACTTACGTCTTCCTGCCCTTGCTCTTATCTCCAGGCCCATTCCTTGGCCATCCCCAGCAGGAAGCGGAAGAAGCCTTCGAAGCCAGCCAAGGCTCAGAAACGTCAGGTTGGACCTTCAAAGAGCGAAGTCAGGAAGGAGGCCCCAAGGGATGAGACCAAGGCTGATGCTGACACAGTCCCAGCCTCACTTCCTGCGCCTGGGTGAGTGTCGGCCTCAAGTGAGCCAGGTCCATGAGGGCTGTGGTTGGGGGGTGCACTCGGCCCCACGCCCATGTTTCCTGTCCCAGGTGCTGTGAGAACTGTGGAATCAGCTTTTCAGGGGATGGAACCCGACGGCAGCGGCTCAAGACTCTGTGCAAGGACTGCCGAGGTGAGTGGCCCCTGGGGCACTGGGAGATAGAGCCGGAGCAGGCTTGGCGTCAGGCTAGGACACAGGTGTCTGGCTGGAGATTGAATGGTAGATGTCAGGATGGAGGCAGTCATGAGGTCAGGTATCTGATGCTCCCTTTACATTTCTCTTCTACTCTCTCCCTCCCTGCAGCACAGAGAATTGCTTTCAACCGGGAGCAGAGGATGTTTAAGGTAAGCACGACCTGCTTCCTCCTCACAAGTGTGCGGTGGGAGCAGGATGTGATAGGGGCTGGTGAGAGTCCGAAGGAACAGTGATGGATCCACAGGGTATCAGAGTCATTTTGTAGGGAGCTAGCTACAGTCAGCCGACAGTAATGGGAGTTAATCAGTAGACACAGTGACGAGGTTCACAGGGGAACAGTAGACATCGTTTTGGCTTCAATGATGGTGGCTAATCAGTAGTCATCAGACAGTGAGTGATGAGACAAATGGGGGACGAGCAGACATGATGATGGGGGCCAGTGTGGGGTCAGTAGACACACGAGGGGCAGTGCTCCTGGAGCCACTCTGCCTGGACCTGTGACCTTGCCCCGCCCATTCCTGGCAGCGTGTGGGCTGCGGGGAGTGTGCGGCCTGCCAGGTAACAGAAGACTGTGGGGCCTGCTCCACCTGCCTTCTGCAGTTGCCCCATGATGTGGCCTCGGGGCTGTTCTGCAAGTGTGAGCGAAGACGGTGCCTCCGGATTGTGGAAAGGGTGAGTCGGGCAGGTGGGGTGGGCCCGAGGCTCACCTGCACTCCTGACCCTCATAACCCTGGCCCCACGCGTCACACCTCCGGCCCCCCACAGAGCCGAGGGTGTGGAGTGTGCCGGGGCTGTCAGACCCGAGAGGACTGTGGCCGTTGTCGAGTCTGCCTTCGCCCTCCCCGCCCTGGTCTCAGGCGCCAGTGGAGGTGCGTCCAGCGGCGTTGCCTGCGGGTGAGTCAGGCTGGAGGGGCCGGCGCTGGTGGGCCGCGGCAGAGCTCATTGTACTGTTACAGCTGCCGCTGCTTCCTCCCAACCTGGCCTTGCCCACCTCATGTCTTCTTTTCTCCCCCGTCCCGTGCTCACCTCCTCGGCCCCGCCTGCCCCTGTCTGCCAGCACCTTGCACACCGCCTCCGCCGCCGCCACCATCAGCGATGTCAACGACGCCCTCCCTTAGCTGTGGCTCCCCCTGCTGTGAGTGCTCTGACCCGCCCTCTGCCTCCCTGTCCCACATGCATGCTTTCTGCACACCTTGGGGGAAGTAGGTGGTCCCGTGTCTGCCTGGTGCCACCAAGCCTAAACTGTCCTTCTGGCTTTCTCTCAGGGTAAACACGGCCGCCGCAGGGGAGGCTGCGACTCCAAGGTGGCTCCCCGGCGGCGCCCCCCCCGAACCCAGCCACTGCCTGCACTTCCGCCCTCGCAGCCTCCAGAGTCTCCAGAGCTGGTGAGGCCCTGGTGGGCAGGGGGAAGGCACAACCGTAACCTCACCCACTACCTGCCCTGACCCCACCCCATTTGCCTCTGCAGCACCCCAGAGCCCTGGCCCCCTCGCCACCTGCTGAATTCATCTATTACTGTGTAGACGAGGACGAGCTAGTGAGTGGCCTCACCCTACCTGGACAAGCCTAGACTCTCCCAGGGCACTTGGTTAACCCCAAAGAAGCAGATGCTGCCATGGGCCTAATAAGGGAATAGTAAGGCACAGTGATGGGTGCTAGTGTGGGATGAGCAGACAGTGGGGTAGGCGCTAATATGGGATCAACAGGTGCATTGACAGTACCTAATGTCGGATGAACCAACACTCTAGTGGGACTAATAGAGGAACAGCTGGCATGGTGACTGAAGTTCATGCAGGATGAGCAGATGTTGCACGTGCAGTGATGGGAGCTAAAAGAGTGTCAGCAAAATCCTGCTGGAGATGGGGGTCAAAGACATTGTCTTGGTAGCTAGTGGGGGACTAGCAGATAGAATGATGGATACCGTGCTGGAGCAGCCACAGTCCTCGTGGTATCAAGGGCCATCCGGTACAGTGATACTGCCTGGTGCTCGACTAGCAGACACTGAGGTGTGACTAGTGGGGAGTCAGGCTAAGACCAGTGTCCAGCCAGTTCCCTCCAGTGGGGCTAGTGGAGGAGTACCAGGAGCAGCATTGTAACTGTCCTCGTGACAGCGTCCCCTGTCCCTCTGCTCCCCAGCAGCCTTACACGAACCGTCGGCAGAACCGCAAGTGTGGGGCCTGTGCGGCCTGCCTGCGGCGGATGGACTGTGGCCACTGCGACTTCTGCTGTGATAAGCCCAAATTCGGGGGCAGCAACCAGAAGCGCCAGAAGTGTCGTTGGCGCCAGTGCCTGCAGTTTGCTATGGTGGGTGCAGCAAGATGGTTCAGGTGGGTGGGACGAACAGTGCCAGGACCCCCGGTGCCTGAGAGGGATGGGCCGGCCTGGTAGGTGGGTGGGGACCGGCCAGATGGGTCCTGCAGCTCCGGAGCGGTGGGTGGGGCAAGGGGTTCTGCCACCAATTAGCAGACGTTGTGCTGAGATAAATGAAGAATCTGGGTGGCGCTGGCATTGCCAACAGGAGACTAGCAGGCTCGGTGACGAGGGGCTCATACCTGAGGAGACTCTGTGCTGGGATTAATGGGGGTGGGGGAAGTGGAGTCATAGGCACATTGATCGGGGCAGGGTAGTGTGGTTGGCCATTGTACCCAGCGGCCATAACACCCCATCTCTCCTCACAGAAGCGGCTGCTGCCAAGTGTCTGGGCAGGGTCCGAGGATGGCACCAGGCCACCCACACCTTACCCGCGTCGAAAGAGGCCTGGCTCTGCTCGAAGGCCCCGTCTGGGTCAGACCCCGAAGCCTCCCTTGGCCACGCCCATGGCCCAGCCAGACCGTGCCCAGACTCCAGTGAAGCAGGAAGCAGGCAGTGGCTTTGTGCTGCCCCCGCCTGGCACTGACCTCGTGTTCTTACGGGAGGGTGCAAGCAGTCCCGTGCAGGTGCCTGGCCCAGCTCCAGCCTCCACAACAGCTCTGTTACAGGTGAGGGTCCCACCTTATCCTGCCCTTCCCAACCCCACCCAGCCTCGTGTGGGGAAGCTGGGACCAAGTCTGCTGCCATCCTCCTTCACGCAGGAGGCCCAGTGCCCTGGCCTGAGTTGGGTCGTGGCCTTACCCCAGGTGAAGCAAGAGAAGGCGGATGCCCAGGAAGACTGGACACCGGGCACAGCCATCCTGACTTCTCCTGTATTGCTGCCTGGCTGCCCCAGCAAGGTGGGGGTCAGTGATGGGTGTTCTGTGAGCAGAGTGATGGTGAGCCATGATGGTGGTTCTTTGAGCAATGTAATAGTGTGCTGATGACAGCCTCTCACAGAATCATCCCGCCTGTCTGACAGATGCCCCACCCTCCCCAGGCAACTAGTTTTGCCTGCTTTGCTGCCCAGCTAACAGAAGAATGGAAATCTGTGAGGAATGGGAAAGGTTTATAGGCAGAGAGATGGTTTTTCTGTGCTCATGTGTGACAGAAGTGGGATTGTCAGCACAGTGACAGGTTGGCTGATAGAGACACTTTCCTCAGGCCAGCCCTACCCTTCTGACAACTGCCCGTTTTCCACCTCCCCCAGGCAGTAGACCCAGGCCTGCCACCTGTGAAGCAAGAGCCACCTGACCCTGAGGAAGACAAGGAGGAGGCGAACAAGGATGACCCCACCGCTGACTTGGCCCCAGAGGAAGAGGCAGGAGGGGCTGGCACGCCCGTGGTCAGTGCTGGGGGCACCTCACTCTCCTCACCCTGCTTTAGCCCCACCAGCCATGTTGACCCTGGTGTTAATTCTTCCCCAGATCACGGAGATTTTCAGCCTGGGTGGAACCCGCCTCCGGGACACAGCAGTCTGGTTGCCAAGGTGTGCCCTCCACAGGGTGGGGTGGGGATGGGATGGGGTGGGGTGCCGGTCAGATGTGGGCCCTGAGTCTTGAAAGTACACTCAGCGTTTTGGCATGGTGTTGTGGGAGGTAAAGGCCCCACACCACTGCTCTGGTCACAGTCAGTGATGGGGTTTGTACGGGACCTTAGAGATTTCTCCTGAGGTCCAGGCCAGGGCTGTTCTTGAGGAGGGTTACGGCAGGTGATGTGGGGAGAGGATTTGGTGACCTGTGATGAGATTTGAAAGAAAAAGGAAAGGAAAGCCTTGTCCCCATATCCCTAAGAAAATCCACAGAGGTCAGGCTTAATATATAAATTCTTATTCAGAGAATTATCATCCAGGGTCTTGAAGGCCTGTGGAGTCTCCAAAAGATGAATGGGTGGGCTGGGCAATGGTGGGTGGGCAGGAGACCTGGGTCCTAAGATGGCTTTGTGATCTGGGTCCACATACAACTGGAGTATCCTCTGTGGAAGGGGTTAGGCTGTGTTTCTTCAGCCTTTCCAGAGCCTGTTGAGGTCATTTACTGTTTTAACTGCTGCACAGGACTGTCCCCGCAGGCGTGGCAGTAGAAGGCAGGATAGGTGCCTGTAAGGACTGGGACGGTGGGAGGACAGGGGGATGCTGCCTCCTGCAGAACTGCTGACAGCCCTGAACAGAGCCCCAGACACAGGCAACATAAACCTGTTGGCCTAAACTCCTGGATTCCTTTGTTCCTGCAAACTAGTGTCTGCAGGCCAGAGACTTCTCCACCTGCACCTGGGCAAGTACTGAGGTACTGATTGCGGCCCTTCTGGGTACACTGCAGTGTGGCAGATACAGCGGTGAATCAATGACCCTGGAAGGCTTATCCTTCAGGAGACACAGGATTATAAGCTTCAGGGAGCTTATAATCCAACTGGGGAGACTTATTTCCCCTATGCATGAAGTCATTACATATTACCGGAGAAGGTAATGATGTGCTTGATGTGCTACATTGTCTGTAATGGAAGATTTTAGAAGAGAGAAGGGAAAATTAAGGGGAAATGGAAGAGTAGGGAATGGTTTGTGATGCTCCATTTTGCACATAGGGAACCTCATTCAACATACAGACCTGCTCCCTCTTCTCTAGGTCCAAGGACCTTAAAAAACCTGGAGCTAGAAAGCAGTAGACTGGAGGCTTCTGCAGACTGTAGGACTCAAGGTGATATTTACAGACCGACTTTATGAGAGACAACACTGATCTGCTCAGAGGCTGGACCATAGATGGATTGCCAGGGCTTGTGTGGGAGTCAGTAGGAACTGGGAAAACCTACCACCAAACCAGAGGAGCAGGCCTGTTCAGTACTTTGAGCTTATAGAGGAAGTAAGCAGAAAAGGAAGGAAAAGAGTAGAAAGTTGGTGCACCTGCTCCAACCGGTGCAAATCCCAAGAGCCTGAGAAGTGTGGATATTAAGGATGGGGGAGTTGGGATGGGAGAGCGGATGTAATTAAAGCCACCTTCAGCCTAAACAAGCCATCATCATAAATAATTTTAAATACATTTGGATGAGACCTGGCCGTGACTCTAAACATTTCCTCAGGGAGACAGCAGTTGGGAATGTAATGTGAATAAATGAGGAAAGGAACTGCTATTTGGTGAGTTCCTCCCACAGACCTAGTTTAGTCCTCAGAAACATCTTTCTAGAAAGGCATTGGTTTTGCCCATTTTTGCAGACAGGAAAACTGAGATGCAGAGAAACTACATAACTTGTCCAGTGTCGAACAGCTAATATTGGTAGAGCCTAGAATCAGACCCAGGTTGTAAAAGCCTTGTCCTAAGTTAAGCCACTAAACTGTTAACTATAACCTATATCCAATAGTGTGTAATAATGTTATATTAACGCAAGTTTCCAGTGACCTTGAAAACAAGGTGGATTACTCTAAGCTTTATAACAAATCCCTTAACACTGCTGCCCTTAGGGTGGTTTAGGGAGTACCAAGGCATTGTGGATGGTGCCACCTTATCAGAGCACCCGCGACTCCTGAGACTGGGTTCTTCCCAGGCCTCAGGTGCTGCATAGGATCCCTCAAACCCAAAAGGGCATCATTTCCCATTGGCGCTGCTTGTTACCGTCACTCCCCGTCCTCATCCAAAGCAGTCTTCAGAAGTAAAGCTCCTGGCCTGGCTCATCATTCCTCACAACTCAAATCCCCTGTCCCTTGGTGACCTTTGTGCTTGGTTTCCGCTCAGCCCCTATCTGCTAGGAGTCTGAGTTCCTGCTTCAAGTCCTGTCTAAGGGCCAGTCTTAGCTCAGCCCTCCCTCACTTTCCAATTCTGCATAAAGTGCCAAGAAGATTAGACCTGTGATTCATTACTTAGTTAGCTTTACAGTGCCAGGACTGAGTGCATGCCTCCCTCCTTAAATTTTGTAGCCTGTGTGCTTCGCTTGCCTTACTCTAGTCCCAGCCCTGCAGCTTTAGATAATTCAGATGTAGATTAAACTTTTCTCTGGTTTAACTCATTATATAGCCCTCTGTCACCCTCCTCTGCTCCTTCCGTTGCCTCACCCTGCCTACTTCAGCCAGAGGCAAGACTGGATAATTTTATTGATACTGTTTTGCTCCCCCGCAAGGATCCAACCACTCAACCCTAGTATTCTAGTGGTATTTTGACAGTGATGTCCTAAGTGAGATTTATTTGAATAGCATTCTGATTCATGAGATAAGAGTTTGGTTATTGTGTGTATGAGGATACAGTCAGAAAAGCAGCACCACTAATGTAAAGATTTTATGTGTATATGTACATATAAATATGTATATTATATTAAAAGATCTATTGTAGGGATTTGACCTTATGCAGTTGTGGGAGCTGATTGAACAGTCTCTCTAAGGCTGTTGTTTTTACATCTAATGCTGGAGCTTGAAGTCTGCAGGGCAGGCAATCGGGAAGGGAAGATGGATGTAAAGAGTGGGAGACCGAGGAGACACTGGCGCCCACGAGCACGAGCTGCAAACCACGCGGATGGCCCGGAACCCATGTCAGCCTCTCACCACCTCCAACTTCGATGATGTGGGTTTCCTGCAGAAGAAGCTGGTGCCCTTCATCACAGACTTAAATATGCATCTGGGCCAGGAATTAGAGAAGCCGAAGGAAGATCCTGGGGAAGGTGGAGCAGCTGCAGGCCTGGCTGCAGGCCTGACTGCTGCCCCATACCAACGAGGTGAGCCAGCAGATAAATGACATGTGTGAACTGCAACAGTGCCTGGTGCCCCTGCACCAACCTTCCGAGTGTGCTGCTGCTTCACTTCTGCCCTCCAGATATCACGCAAAATGTCTCTTGTGGCCCATCCTAACCGGAAGCGTACGGGGAAGGGAGTACTGGGAAACGTAGCCTAGTCAAGGTGACATGTTACAAAGCCACCCTGCCATGAATCAGCTCCCAAGGGTCTCACTACTCACCTGAGGATAAAGGATAACTTGATAAAGCTGCGTTGCTGAAAATGCAAAGCTGAAGACCATGGATTTCATGGTGACCCCAGCAAGTACAGAAATTCTGTCAAGCCCACCCAGAAAAAACTTGCTGGTCTCGGCTATTTTTGTGTCATTCAAGTATTGAGAACCTGGCCCATGGTAGTCATTGTACTTAATACTGGGATTCAGGAATGAAAAAGATATAGTCCATGCAGTTTTATTAAATACATCAATATGTATTTACAAATGGTGAATGGATTTCCAACTTTATCGTGGAATTTAATGGTGAAAACACAGAATTCAGGAAACTGTTGGGAGGACAGCCCTTGCGTGAACCTTGTTGGGGCACAATAGGCATTGGAAATAATATAAATAGTTTCTATCTCTATGCTGTTCTATTTTAAAATTATTTTTAAATGATTTTTATTGTCCCGTTTACTGATTTATACACTTAGTGTTTGTTTTGGAGAGTCTTGATGGTGCTTAAGTGTTGATTGACTGCCTCTGAGAAAGTGGTATAGTGGGTGGCAAGAGCAAGGTCAGGTTCTGTCCGTGGACCTTGGGTGAATCACTTCTCTTAGGCCTCCCAGGAGGTTGAGACTTGGTTGGAAGCCTCGTCTCACCGGGCTTGGCGCCTGGCCCGGCCCCTCCAGCCACTGAATAGGCCCGCCAGGGGGCTCCGGCGCCCGGACCGCGGTCCTCCCACCAGGGCTCGGGAGACGCTGACCCTCACCTGCCTGCCTGGGCGGCCCTGGGGCGTGGGCGTGGCCTCCGCTGGGTCCAGGCTTCTGTTCCCAAGCTGAGCCGGCACGGTGGGAAGCCGAATCCCCTCTTCACAAAGTGGCTCAACAGGTAAAACCGAAGCGGAATTAAATTACAGGACACGCCCAGGGTGAGGGCGCAGCAGGACGAGCTCAGGACCAACGCTGGGATGTGCAGGGCAGCCGGGTATTGCCAAGGGTCCGCTTCCCCTGTCTGTTGCTGAAAACTCCAGGCTGTAGACCTCGGAGGTTACCGACGGGCGCCCAAGGATCTCAGTGGCTTTTACCAAAACCCGCTCCTAGGCCGAGGGCGTTTTCGTCGCTTCTCTTGCCCAAGGGTGTGGTGTCAGGGTGCTTCCACCCAGACCAGCCGGCGGGCCAGGCACCCGTGGGAATCGAAGATCAAGGAACTGGCCCTCAGGACCGTGTCCAGGGAACGGAGACAACCATCTAATTTCTTTCTTTTTTGTTTGTTTCAGGCTACGTAAACTCTTAGCAGTAAATGAAAATGAGTATTTTTCCGAACTGCAGTTGAAGGAAGAAGCTTTATAGGACATAAAAGACAAAATGAGAGAATTATTAAAAGAAATTTTGAAAGAGAAGAGAGACACTGTTTTGTGGCTGAAAGCCTGAACCAGCAATTCAGGAAATGGAGTCCAAACCTAGAAACATTACTGCCTACAAAATCCGAAGTGGGCGCATTACAAATGATTAAGCAATGCTAATTTACCGTAAATTGCGGTCTTAAGATGGGATGCACAGTACTATTTGTACTTTGATTATTACACGTCAGTGACCGACTAGGTGCTGATTTTTTTGTGTTGTAGTGATGGTTCTATGTTCACCCCCACTATAGAAAGAGTACCAAAGTGTTATTCGGCTTTTAGGTATTAACTACCACCTTGCTCTTGACCGGAAGTACAGCTGTGGTCTCCACCTGTGCTGAGCGCCCCTTCTAGGTTTCCTGACCTGTGTTGTTTTCCTGCCTGGGATCCGGAATCTCAGAGCCCGATCACCTGCAATTCTAATCCACATCCTACCCCTGGCCCTAGTTTTTATTGTGCCCAGCCAGGTCGTGTCACTGCCGTACCAGCCCATCTGATTGCCCCCCATCCTAGGTTACCTCAAGTCTAAGCCCCGGTTTCCTGATTTTATTAACAAATTTGTCATTACTGGTTGAGTTGGCTGACAAAACAGGCTCTCTCAGCTTTAAATGTTTAGCTGTAAAATGAGGATAATACCCGCTGTTCCATCAATCTTGTAAGATATTTGTGAGGCTCAGAGGTTTTATGTGTGAAAATACCTTGTAAATTCCTGTAAAGAACTACGAGAATAAGGTTGTCTTGTGATGATTTATGTCATGAAGATTAACTTAGAGATGGCCTAAAATTTTAGCCTACCAACAAAATGCCCACTAACCTTTCTCATGCTTTTAGACCGATTACAAGATATAAATAGAAAAGTCAGTTGGAATGTAGTTAGATCTTCGACTAAACTTCGGGTTAAGGAGGCTCTTTTTCTGCTATTTGATGAACCCTGGAAGAAGGGAGTGAGGTCGGCGGGAGGCCTGGCGGAGGGCGGGGAGGACTGCGCAGACTCAGCTTTTCCACTCCCAGAGGAAGTCGTGAGTGCTAGCGTCTATGGGCACCATGGTGACGGGACCAACTTCCGCCCCATTCACCTGCCCCGATCCCCGCGAGGCGCACCATGGCAACCGGACCTCTGCGTTGCGGAATCTGGTCCCTCAGGTCGCTGTGGTTGGGGAACCGCGGCGGGCGCCGCCCCCAACCCGAGGGGACTCGAAAATGTACAGCCAGCGATTTGGCATCGTACAGCGGGAGGTTAAGGGCCCCACTCCCAAAGTGGTGATCGTGGTAAGCACGGGATGTGTGTGCGGGACCCTACCGCTTTCTGCATCTCCCCCAACTCAGCGCAGCCCACCCTGGCCCCCAGCAGGAGCTCTCTCGAGGGAAGCAGGTGCTTGATGCAGCAGCTTGAATTTTGAAAGAGGGAAGGATAAGGTCTCTTGCCTAGCTCTCGTACTCCGTCCCTCCCTACCCCCCAGCACCCCGCGTCATATAATATTTACTTTCTGTATTTGGAGAAACACCACTTTAGCTCTTGAGAGGTTTCAGTCTTCCAAGACTGCTGAAAGAGGTTGTCCCCTTGCAATGCGGAGTGTGTGTCAAGGAAACGGTGCTGGGTCAGGCGGCAGGAAATCTGGGCTCTGGGCTGGTGGCAGTGATGCAGCTGTACGGTCTTGGGCTAGTTCTACACGCCTAGGAAAATCGTCTGTTGAAGGAGTATTGGGCTGTGAGGGGTTGTGAGTGGTTATAGAGCCCTTTCTCTGCTGACTCAACCATAACCAGAAACAACTTGCTCATGCACAAAACCATCAAAGGTTAACGCAGTAGATAACGATGTGCTATACTGTCTGTGTTGGAACATTGTGGAAGAAATATCAGGGATAATGAAGGGTGCAGTTTTATTATGCTCCATAGAGTGCATAGCAGTTCTCAATGCTCCCTCTTTTTTAGGTCCAGGGACTGTAGGATCTGGGTTTGGAAATCAGTAGAGTGGAGTCTTTTACAGTCTGTACGGTTCAAGGTGATCATTGTAGACAGACTTTATGAGGGACAGAAATTGATGTACTTTGGGTTCTGTATGCGAACACTGAGCTCAGGGGCTGGGCCATTGGTCAGGTGATATTACTTGTGTTGGGAACCAATAAGGATTTCTGTTCCACCAAATTACCACCAAACCGGAGAAGCAGGCCTATTGAATACTTTAAGTTTATAGAAGAATAAAGAGGAAAAGGAAGAGGTCAGAGCTGATGTATCTCAGATGTCAGAGTGTGTTAAGAAGTGTGGATGTTAGAGGTTGCAGAGTTGTGGTGGGAGAAGAATTAAAGCCACCAGAGATGAGACTTGGATGCTAAACAATTCCTCCAGGAGAAGTTGGTGAAAGATGAAATGTCTGAAGTAATGGAGAAGCAAAAGGAGCAGCTATTTGGTGAGTGCCTCCTAGGAACCCAGTTATTTACTTCTTGAAATAATTTTTTAGGAGGACATTTATTTTGCTCATTTTAACAGGTGAGAAAACTGAGACTTAAAAAGATTAAGTAACTTGCTCAAGATCACACAATTAGTAATCAGTAGAGGCCAGGATCAAACCTAGGCTGTAAGACATCATTCTTTAAGACGTTAAACTGTAAACTGTAATAGTAGAAACTAATTTGAGATATTGCAGTAACAGAAGCCTTCAGTGACCTTGAAAGTACAGAGTAGTTATTAAACCCTTTGTTCTGAATTTAGCATGGTTTAAGAGTTGCAGTGTCCATTATGGTGGCCACTAGCCACAAATGGCTTTTGAGCACTTGAACTATGCGTAGAGTCACATGTTGAAATGATAATATTTTGGATATATTGGTTAAATAAAAATATATTATTAAAATTAATTTCCCCTGTTTCTTTTTACTTTTTAAAATATAGCTACTAGAAAATGTTATTAAATTACATATCTGGTTTATATTATATTTCTGTTAAACAGGACAGGTTTTGATTACATAATGCTAAGACTCTGCATGGATTGGCACCACCTCGTTGTTAGAGAACTCCAGATCATACCTGTTCATCCAGAGATAAGGTCCTTCCTGATCACAAAGTCCTACACAGGATGCCCAAGCCTTAAAGGGCTTCCTAATCCCCAGCTACTGCTCAGGCTGTTTCTCACCACCCTCCACCCCCATCCCCCTCTTCAGTCAAAATGTACCTCAGAACCTGGTTCTTGCCCTGACAATTTGACAATTGATTCCTTATGACCTTGGTGCTTGGTTCCTGTTCTCAGCCCATCTGTCTACTGGGAGCGTGAGTTCCTATGTATATCCTGCCCAGGGTGCAGCGTTGACCCAGCTCTGCTTTGTTGTCACTGAATCCACATTCATAAAATGTTTTATGTATTAGAGAACAGTAGTTTTTTAACTAAATCTAGGCTCTAAATAATTTGGATATGAATTAGCTACTTCCCATGATGTAACCCTCAACATCATCTTTTGTCTCCAACCTACCTCAGCTTTGTATTATCTTGTTCAACTAATCTAGGTGTGTGTGTGTATATATATATATACCCTGAGCCCTGAATCTCTTCATGAAGCTATCTTCAAATGTTGATTTTCTTTCCCCAGATTGACTCTGCCACATGAGTTAAAAGTTTTGTTACTGGGCTTCCCTGGTGGCGCAGTGGTTGAGAGTCTGCCTGCCGATGCAGGGGACACGGGTTTGTGCCCCGGTTTGGGAAGATCCCACATGCCACGGAGCGGCTAGGCCCGTGAGCCATGGCCACTGAGCCTGCGTGTCTGGAGCCTGTGCTCCGCAATGGGAGAGGCCACAACAGTGAGAGGCCCGTGTACCACAAAAAAAAAAGTTTTGTTACTGTGAATCAGCACACCAGAGTCTCACTACTCACCTAAGGATGATTTGATAAAACTGGCTGAAAATACAAAGCTCAAGACCATGGATTTCATGGTGGCCCAGGAGGAGCAGGAATCACATCAAGCCCACCCATAAACATTGTTTCATTCATTCATCTTTCCCTTTCATATTGAGAACCTGATGCTGGTAGGCATGTTCATTGCTAGGAATACAGAAATGAAAAAGATATAGTCCATATGATTTTATTAAATGTGTCAATATGTATTCACAATGATGTATGCATTTCCAAATTTCTGGTGGAAGTTTGTATAAAATGAACATATTTACAGAAATTCAATTTACCCCAAAATGTCAGGAGCACAGCTCTTACATTAAACTGGGCACAATAGAAATAGGAAAAAAGTTCTACCACTAGGGGTTTTTTTTTTTCCCCCTTTTCTTTTCCTTCTTTCCCTCCCTCCCTTTCTATCTTCCTTGCTTCCTTCTTAGTAAAGGGTTTTTCATTGTCACAACTTGTTATATATTGATATATCCTTATACTTAGATAGTAGTCTCTTAAATGAAAGAATTTTTATGTTGGTAGCTATGTTGTCCACCCCTGAGAAACAATGTGGGATAGTTGGTGGCAAGATCAAGGTCAGGAATTAGAAGACCTCTAATTCTTGTTCTATCCAGATCTGCCCTAACTATTTAAAGCACTTTGAGCAAATAACTTATCTGTTGTTAAGTTATAACTTATCTAGATAATCCAGAGATTATCTAGTCAATTATCTATTGACTAGATAATCTCTGGAGCCCTGTTCAAATTTTTAACTTTATAATTCCATGAACTTTTACTCAAATGGCATTTGAGAAATATTTGAGACTGATTTGATGACATCTTAGGTATAGGTTCAAAGAATCAAACAAGTTACATCTTAGGCACCTAAGTTGTTTGCAGTTGTAGCAGGATGTATTAGTTTTATATACCAAGTTTTGATTAATATGAGTATTGGTGGAGGTCATGATTAATTGAAAATATGCAACTGATTTTGGGTCTATCATAAGTGATAGTTGCTATTTGTTTTCAGAGAGCCAAGCCTCCCAAAAGCCAAGGGGCTGAGCATCATCTGGAAAGAATCCGACGCAGCCATCAGAAGCATCATGCTATTTTGGCTTCCATTAAGTCAAACGAGCGGGATCGCTTGAAAGCTGAGTGGGACCAGCACAATGACCGCAAGTTTGTGGACAGTCTTGTGAAAGCAAGAGTCAAGGATGCCATGCAAGGGTTTATCATCAATACTGAAGAAAGACGAAATAAGTAAGGCTCATAAACCAGCTGATCCAGACTCTGAAACATTCCTAAAACCACAGGTTGAGATTGGTCAATCAAAAATCAAGTGAATTTTTACAGTAAGGATCATGGCTGAGCTATGCATATTCCTGCCAAACCAATAGCTATTGCTTGTTTCTATTTTCACTTGTGATAACCTATGTTTGATAGAAAGCAAAAGAACATATTGTTTCAGATTTCTTTATTTTTAATTAAAATCTGCTCATTTTGCTTTTTTGTTGAAGATATACATTGCATATCTCATCTGTATGTGATCAAATAAAATATGGCATAGATTAGTATCTTTATTGCTTTAAATGGCAACTAGTCTTATTTTATGGAATGCTGTAATGATCTTTCCTTCTTACAAAATTTATGACTGAACGTGTACTTCTGAAATCAGATTTAACAAAATAAAAATCAGTTAATGAAATGGTATATGTGGCATGATAGTTTTAATTTCCTTTTCTGTTGTCATTTTGTTTTGTGAACTTAGGTTACGTGAACTTTTAGCATCAGAAGAAAACGAATATTTTATTGAAATGCAATTGAAAGAAGAAACAATTGAGGAGAAAAAAGATAGAATGAGAGATAAAATCAGATTATTAAGAGAGAAGAAAGAAAAAGAGAGACAGGATTTTGTGGCTGGAAAGCTAGACCAGCAATTCAGGTAATGATATCAGAAAAACACACACACAGAATCTGGAGTTGGTATATTAAATTATTTAGGAAAGCTAACTACAGTAAAGTGTAGCCTTAAGAGGGTATACACAGTAGTTGTACCTTTAAGTCTTGTTAATTATATATACATCATTGCATAATGCAGATACTGAGGAGTTTTGTTTGTTTTGTGGTGAGAATGCATAAGATTCACTCTCTTAGCATATTCCAAGTATATAATACAGTATTATTGCCTGTAGTCACCATACTGTACATTAGATCCCCAAAACTTATTCATTCATCTTATAACTGAAAATTTGTATCCTTTGACCAATATGTTCAGATTTCTCCCACCCCATAACCCCTGAGAATCAGCATTCTACTCTCTGTTTCTATATGTTCAACTTTTTTTTCTTAGATTCCACATTTAGTGAGATCATACAGTACTTGTATTTCTCTGTCTGGCTTATTTCACTTAGTATTATATCCTCCAGGTTCATCCATGTTGTCTCAAATGGCAGAATTTTCTTTTTTATGCTGAATAATATTCCATTTCATACTTTCTTTATCCATTCATACATCAGTGGACACTTAGTTTGTTTCCATATGGTAGTTCTGGTTTAAATTTTTTGAGGGATCTCCATACTGTTTTTCAGAACGGCGATACCAATTTATATTCCCACCAACAGTGTACAAAGGTGTCGTTTTCTCTACATCCTTGCCGACACTTGTCACCTCTTGTCTTTTTTATAATAGCCATCTGAACAGGTGTGAGGTGATATCTCATTGTGGTTCTGATTTGCATTTTTCTGGTGATTAGTGATGTTTTCACATACTTGTTGGCTATTTGTATGTCTTCTTGGAAAAATGTCTGTTCAGGACTTTTGCTCATTTTTTTAGTCAGATTATTTGGTTTGTTTTTTTTTTTTTGCTATTGAGTTAAATGAGTTTCTTATGTATTTTAGATATTAACGCTTTAACAGATATATGGTTTGAAAAATATTCTCTTCCATTCTGTAGGTTGCCTTTTTATTTTGTTGATTGTTTCCATTGCTGCGCAGAAGCTTTTTAATTGGATATAGTCCTACTGGTTTATTTTTCATTTTGTTGCCTTTGCTTTTAGTGTCATATCTGAAAAATCATTGTCAAGACCAATGTCAAGGAGCTTTTTCTCTGTGTTTTCTTCTATGTGTTTTACAGTTTCAGGTCTTATGTTTAAATTTTTAATCCATTTTGAGTTATTTTTTTTTTTTTTTTTTGCCATATGCAAGCCTCTCACTGTTGTGGCCTCTCCTGTTGCAGAGCACAGGCTCCAGACGCGCAGGCTCAGCAGCCATGGCTCACGGGCCTAGCTGCTCCGCGGCATGTGGGATCTTCCTGGACAGGGGCACGAACCTGTGTCCCCTGCATCGGCAGGCAGACTCTCAACCACTGTGCCACCAGGGAAGCCCTTGAGTTAATTTTTTTGAATGGTGTATATAGGGATGCAATTTCATTCTTTTGCATGTAGATATCCAGTTTTACCAAGAGACTGTTTAATGAAGAGACTATCCTTTCCTCATTGTGTGTTCTTGGTCTCCTTGTAAAAGATTGGTTGACCATATATGCCTGGATTTATTTCTGGGCCCTCTATTCTGTTCCACTGGTCTATGCAACTGTATTTATGCAGCTACCATACTGTTTTGATTATGATAGCTTTGTAATATAGATGGAAATCAAGTATGTGATGCTTCCAGCTTTGTTCTTCTTTCTCAAGATTGCTTTGGCTATTCATGGTCTTTTGTAATTCAGTTGGAATTTGGGGATTTTTCTTTTTCTGTTTCTGTGAAAATGCCATTCAAATTTGGATAAGGATGGCATTGAACCAGTAGATCACTTTGCGTAGTATGGACATTTTTAAAAATTAATTAATTAAATTTTGTTTATTTATTTTTGGCTGTGTTGGGTCTTCGTTGCTGCATGCAGGCTTTCTCTAGTTGCGGCGAGCGGGGGCTACTCTTCATTGTGGTGCACAGGCTTCTCATTGTGGTGGCTTCTCTTTTGTGGAGCACAGGCTCTAGGGTGGACAGGCTTCAGTAATTGTGGCTCATGGGCTTAGTTGCTCCACGGCATGTGGGATCTTCCCAGACCAGGGCTCGAGCCCGTGTCTCCTGCATTGGCAGGCGGATTCTTAACCACTGCGCCACCAGGGAAGCCCCAGTGTGGACATTTTAAAAATATTAATTCTTCCAACCCAAGGACAAAGGATATCTTTCCATTTATTTGAGTCTTCAGTTTCTTTCATCAGTGTCTCATAATTTTCAGTGTACAGATCTTTAACCTCCTTGGTTAAATGTATTCTTTCGTATTTTATTGCTTTTGAAGCTGTTGCAAAAGGGATTGTTTTCTTAATTTCTCTTTCAGATAGTTCATTATTAGTGTAAAAAATGCAACTGATTTTGTTTGTTGATTTCAAATCCTATAGCTTTACTGAATTCATTGATTAGTTCTAACAGTTTTTGATGGAGTCTTCAGGGTTTTCTATATGCAAGATCATGTCATCTGCAAACAGATAATTTTACTTTTTCCTTTTCATTTTGGATGTCTTTTATTTCTTTTTCTTGCCTAATTGCTCTGGCTAGGATTTCCAGTACTATGTTGAATACAAGTGGCAAGAGTGGGCACCCTTGTCTTATCCCTGATTTTAGAGGAAAAGCCTTCAGTTTTCTAGTTTTTAGCATGATGTTAGCTGTGCACTTGTTATATATGGCCTTTATTGTGTTGAGCTACATTCCTTCTATACGTAATTTGTTGAGAGTTTTTTTTTATCGTGAATTTGTCAAACCTTTTTCTGTATTAAGATGATCATATACTTTTTATCCTACATTCTGTTAATGTGGTATATCACATTTATTGATTTGCACATGTTGAACCATCCTTGCATCCCAAGGATAAATTCCACTTGATCATGGTATCTGCTTCTTTTAATGTGCTGTTAAATTTGCCATGCTAGTATTATATTGAGGATTTTTGCATCTGTGTTATTCAGGGATATTGGAAGCGTTTTCTCTTTTTCAATTTTTTTGGAGGATTTGAGAAAGATGGGTATTAATTCTTCTTTAAATATTTGGTAGAACTCACCAGTGAAAGCATTTGGTCCTGGACTTTTCTTTATTGGTAGATTTTTTTTTTTTTTTTTTTTGCAGTATGCGGGCCTCTCACCTCTTTGGCCTCCCCTGCCGCGGAGCACAGGCTCCAGACATGCAGGCTCAGCGGCCATGGCTCACGGGCCCAGCTGCTCCACAGCATGTGGGATCCTCCTGGACCGGGGCATGAACCCACGTCCCCTGCATTGGCAGGCGGACTCCCAACCACTGCACCACCAGGGAAGCCCTATTGGTAGATTTTTGATTACTGGTTCAATCTCTTTACTCATTATTGGTCTTTTCAGATTTTCTATTTTGTCATGATTCAGCCTTGGTAGTTTATATGTGTCTAGGAATTTATCCATTTTTTAGATTATCTAATTTGTTTGCATATAATTGTTCATAATAGTCTCTCATGATCCCTTGTATTACTGCAGTATCGGTTGTAATGTTTCCTCTTTCATTTCTGATTTTATTTAGTCAAATCTTCTCTCTTTTTTCCTTAGCTAGTCCAGCTAAAGGTTGTCAATTTTGTTTATCTTTTCAAAAAACCAGCTTTACTTTCATTGATATGTTTTATCATTTTTCTAGTCTCTACTTCATTTATTTCTGCCCTGATCTTTGTTATTTTCTTCCTTCTGCTTACTTTGGGCTTAGTTTGTTCTTTTTATAGTTCCTTGAGGTTTAAAGTCAGGTTGTTTATTTGAGATCTTTCTTTTCTCTTAATATAGGTGTTTATTGCTATAAACTTCCCTCTTAAAGCTGCTTTTGTTGCATCCCATAAGTTTGGGTATGTTGTATTTCTGTTTTCATTTAAGATATTTTTTGATTTCCTTTTCATTTCTTCTTTGACCCATTGGTTATTCAGAAGTGTGTTGTTTAATTTCCACAGATTTGTTAATTTTCCAGCTTTCTTCTGGTGTTTGGTTTCTAGTTTTATGCCATTGTGGTCCGAAAAGATACTTATATGATTTTAATCTTTTTAAATCTGTTAAGACTTTTTTGTGACCTAGCATGTGATCTATCCTGGAGAATGTTCCATGTGTACTTGAGAAGAATGTGTATTCTGCTGCTATTAGATGGAATGTTCTGTGTATGTCTGTTAGGTGCATTTGATCTAAAGTGTGGTTCAATCCAGTGTTTCCTTACTGATTTTCTGTCTGGATGATGTATGCACTGTTGAAAGTGGAGTATTGAAGTTCCCTACTATTACTGCACTGCTGTCTGTTTCTACTTTGATATCTGTTAATATTTGCTTAACATATTTGAGTGCTCTCCTGTTGGGTGCATATATAGCTGACCCCTCGAACAACACAGATATGAGCTCTGCAGGTCCACTTAAATGTGGTTTTTTCAATAAATGCAGTACTACATGATCCGGGATTAGTTGAATTTGCAGATGTGGAACCAGGGATGTGGAGGGTTGACTACAGGACTTGAGCATCTGTGGGTTTTGGTATCTGTAGCAGGTCCTCAAACAAATCCCCTGCACATACCAAGGGATGAATCTATATTTATAATTGTTATATCCTTTTGATGAATTGACCCTTTTATCATTATATAATGACTTTCTCTCTTATTACAGCTTTTGAGTTAAAGTGTATTTTATCTAACATAAGTGTAGCTACCTCTGCTCTTTTGCTTTCTACTTGCATGAAATATCTTTTCCCATCCCTTCACTTTAAAGATATGTGTATCCTTAAAGCTGAAGCAAGTCTCTTGTAAGCAACAAATTGTTGGATCTTGTTTTTTATACATTCAGACACACTGACTAGATAATTTCAAATTACCTGTCTTTGAGTTCTCAGACTTTTTTCCTCTGTTTTGTTTGTTCACGCCTGATGTTGATGCTGTCTCTTGGATTTTTCATTTCATTCATTGTATTCTTCAGCTCCAGAATTTCTGTTTGGTTCTTTTTGATGATTTCTATCTCTGTTGAATTTCTCATTTTGTTCCTGTGTTGTTTTCCTGATTTTGTTGCATTGTCTATCTGTGTTCTCTGGTAGTTTACCAACCTTCCTTAAAACAATTGTTTGGAATTTTTCATCAGGTAATTTGTAGAGCTTTATTTCTTTAGGATTGGTTATTAGACAATCGTCGTGTTCCTTTGTTGGTGTCTGTTTCCTTGATTTTTTGTATGCTTCGAAGTCTTGTGTTGCTGTCTTTGCATTTAAAGAAGTATTTACCCCCTCCAGTTTTTACTAGCTGGCCTCAGGAAAGAAATACCATCACCAATCAGCCCAGCTAGGGATTCTGAGACCTTTCTCAGACCGTTTCTATGGATGCACCTGCTCTACACTTCTTGTTCTCTCGAGTGTATGTAAAGCATAGCCTCACATCCTGTCTTTGGCAGGATCTGGATTCTCCCTACTGGCTGCTAGAGGAGAAGATGCTGTAAGGGGCAAAGGGGACACTGGGAAGTGAATTTCAATGGACCATTAATATATTTTCCACTCTCTAGTAAATGTTTTTTGACACAGTAATAAAAATGAAGTTTCATAAGTGGTTTGTGCTCTTAAAATACGTATTAATTTGGTAACAGTTTTTACAGATTTCATAGAGAGATCTTATATAACTAAGTATACAACTTCAAGTTGTATAACTTGCTAGTTAGATGAATTATTAGAATTTTTGAAGAAACAGTTATATCCTGCAACAATATACAGTAGCCCCCCTTATCCATCCCCAGTAAATGTCTGAAACTGGGGCGAGTACCAAATTCTGTATATACTATGTTTTTTCCAATACATACAGACCTATGATAAAATTTAATTTATAAATTAGGCACAGTCAGGGATTAACAACAATAATGAAATGGAACAGTTATAACAATATACTGTAATAAAATTAATGAATGTGGTCTATCTCTCTGTCTCAAAATATCTTATTGTACTGTACTCACCCTTCTTCTTGTGATGATGTGAGATGATAAAATGTCTATGTGATAAGTAAGATGAAGTGAAGTGAATGATGTAGACGTTGTGATGTAGCATTAGGCTACTGGCCTTCTGACCACATGTCAGAAGCAGGATCACCTGCTTTGGGTGATCCTGGATCACTGATCAATGACGATGTTGATGGTTGATGTCAGGAGCAGAAAATGTTGACGGTTGGAGATCCCAAGTGGGTGCACAATTTCATTACGCTACTTAGAACAGAGTGCAATTGAAAAACTTATGAATTGTTTATTTCTGGAGTTTTCCATTTAATGTTTTCAGACCACAGTTGATTGTGGGTAATAGAAACTTTAGAAAGTGAAATGGTGGATAAGGGAGACTACCATAATTCATTTGAAATCCAACTGTTTTCAGTGTTTTTTATGTAATACCACCAACTCTTTAATATAGAGCAGCAAATATAGTTTTAATTCATTATAACGGTGAAGGGGCAGTGTTAAATTTTGATCAAGGATGCTAAATCAGGCCCCATTACTGAAAATATAATTGAGGCTTTAATGTATACATAAAGTGAGATGAAATTTTTCCTCTTCCTCTCCTTTCCCCTCCTCTTCCTTTTAGTATTCCATTGTGTGAATATACCACAATTTATTCATCTTCCAGGTTATAGGCATTTCAGTTATTTCCAGTTTATTCTTAAAAATAAAGCTGCTGTGGACATTCTTGTACGTGTCTTCTGGTGGACAAGCACATTCATTTCTTTTAGGTATATTCAGTGGCATACCTAGAATATTTGACACTCTAGAACGGGTCATTTTCATTGCTCCAAGGCTTCTAAACAGCAAAATTATTTTCAGTAATAATAATGAATTGAAATGAAATGAATAACAGTGACAAGATAACCAGTGATTTAAAATTTATTTATTAATTTATTTTTTGCGGTACGCGGGCCTCTCACTGTTGTGGCCTCTCCTGTTGCAGAGCACAGGCTCCGGACACGCAGGCTCAGTGGCCATGGCTCACGGGCCTAGCCGCTCTGTGGCATGTGGGATCTTCCTGGACCGGGGCACAAACCCGTGTCCCCTGCATCAGCAGGCGGACTCGCAACCACTGCACCACCAGGGAAGCCCAAAATTTTTTTTATTTTTAAATAATTATATATTCATAGAAATTGAAAAGATAGTACAAAAATCTCATGTATTCTTACAGTCCCAGTTTCCTCCAATGGTTATATCTTATGTAACTATAACACAGTATCCTACAAGGAAATTGACATTGGTATAATGTATGTGTATAATTCTGTGCCATTTTATCACATGTGTAGATCCATCTAATCCCCCACCACAATCAAGATACAGAACTGTTCCATCATAACAAAAGTCTCCCTTGTGTTCCCCTTTATAGTCACAACCACCACTGTCACCCCCATCATTCCTAACCTCAGGCAACATCTAATCCCTTTTCCATCTCCATAATTTCATCATTTCAAGAATTTTATATAAATGGAATCATACAATATGTGATCTTTCGAAATTGGCTCTTTTCAGTCAATGAATTGCCTTTGAGGTTCATCCAAATTGCTGCATGTATCAATAGTTTGTCCTTTTTATTGCTGAGTGGTATTCCATTGCATGGATGTACTTAAGTTTCTATAAATAATTCACTTATTGCAGTACATTTTGATTGTTTCTAGTTTTTAACTATTATAAATGAATCTGATAAGAACATTTGTGTACAGATAGTTGTGTGAACATAAGTTTTCCTTTCTCTAGGATAATTGCCATATGCTGGGTCTTATATGTATGCTTAATTTTGTAAGAAACTGACAAATTGTTTTCCAGTGTGGCTGTACGATTTTATATTTCTACCAGTAATGTGTAAAAGATTAAGTTTTTCCATATCTTTGCCAGCTTTTCATACTGTCACTATTACAGCAGAGGTGTGTAATGATATCTCATTGCCACCTTTACTGGCATTTCCCTAATGGGTGGTGGTGTTGAACAACTTTTCATATGCTTATTTGTGTACATTCAATTTGGTGAAGTGTCTCTTCATATCTTTTCCCATTTTCTAATTGGATTAGCTGTTAAGTTTTGAAAAGTCTTTGTATATTCCAGATATGAGTCCTTTGTAGGATATGTGGTTTAGAAATAGTTTTTCCTAGTCTGTAGCTTGTTTTTTTTTTCCTCTTAGGGGTGTCTTTCACAGAGAAAAAGTTGGTACATCGTGAAAAAAACTTTTTTAATCCCCTACCCCTGTATTGCCTTTCCCCACTTCCCTCTCCCCACTGGTAACCACTAGGCTTGTTCTCTATATCTGTGAGTCTGCTTCTTTTTAATTATAGTCATTAGTTTCTTGTATTTTTTTGGATTCCACATGTAAGTGATATCATATGGTATTTGTATTTCTCTGTTTGACTTATTTCACTTAGCATAATGCTCTCCAAGTCCATCCATGTTGCTGCAAATGGCAAAATTTCATTCTTTTTTATGGCTGAGTAGTATTCCATTATATGTATATGCCATATCTTCTTTATCCATTCATCTGTTAACGGACCCTTAGGTTGCTTCCATATCTTGACAATTATAAATACTGCTACTATGAACATTGTGGTGTGTGTGTCTTTTTGAATTAGTGTTTGTTTTTTATTTTTGGATATGTACCCAGGACTGGAATTGCTGGGTCATATGGTAGTTCTGTTTTTACTTTTTAGAGAAACTTTCATGCTGTTTTCCAAAGTGGCTGCACTAATTTACATTGCTACCAATAGTGCAACATCCTTGCCAACATTGTTATTTATGTTCTTTTTGATGATAGCCATTCTTTTTTTTTAACATCTTTATTGGAGTATAATTGCTTTACAATGTTTTGTTAGTTTCTGCTCTATAAGAAAGTGAATCAGCTATACGTATACATATATCCCCATATCCCCCCCCTCTTGCGTCTACCTCCCACCCTCCCTATCCCACCCCTCTAGGTGGTCACAAAACACTGAGCTAATCTCCTGTGCTATGCAGCTGCTTCCCACTAGCTATCTATTTTACATTTGATAGTGTATATATGTCCATGCCACTCTCTCATTTCGTCCCAGCTTACCCTTCCCCCTCCCCGTGTCCTCAACTCCATTCTCTACGTCTGCATCTTTATTCTTGTCCTGCCACTAGTTTCTTCGGAATCTTTTTTTTTTTTTTTAGATTCCATATATATGTGTTAGCGTACGGTATTTGTCTTTCTCTTTCTGACTTACTTCACTCTGTATGACAGACTCTACGTCCATCCACCTCACTACAAATATCTCAATTTCGTTTCTTTTTATGGCTGAGTAATATGCCATTGTATATATGTGCCACATCTCCTTTATCCATTCATTCAATGATGGACACTTACATTGCTTCCATGTTCTGGCCATTGTAAACAGAGCCGAAATGAACATTTTGGTACATGACTCTTTTTGAATTATGGTTTTCTCAAGGTATACACCCAGTAGTGGGATTGCTGGGTCATATGGTAGTTCTATTCTTAGTTTTTTAAGGAACCTCCATACTGTTCTCCATAGTGGCTGGATCAATTTACATTCCCACCAACAGTGCAAGAGGGGTCCCTTTTCTCCACACCCTCTCCAGCATTTATTGTTTGCAGATTTTTTGATGATGGACATTCTGACCGGTGTGAGGTGATACCTCAATGTAGTTTTGATTTGCATTTCTCTAATGATTAGTGATGTTGAACATTCTTTCATGTGTTTGTTGGCAATCTGTATATCTTCTTTGGAGAAATGTCTGTTTAGGTCTTCTGCCCATTTTTGGATTGGGTTGTTTGTTTTTTTGTTATTGAGCTGCATGAGCTGCTTGTAAATCTTGGAGATTAATCCTTTGTCAGTTGCTTCATTTGCAAATATTTTCTCCCATTCTGAGGGTTGTCTTTTGGTCTTGTTTATGCTGTGCAAAAGCTTTTATATTTGATTAGGTCCCATTTGTTTATTTTTGTTTTTATTTCCATTTCTCTAGGAGGTGGGTCAAAAAGGATCTTGCTGTGATTTATGTCATAGAGTGTTCTGCCTATGTTTTCCTCTAAGAGTTTGACAGTGTCTGGCCTTACATTTAGGTCTTTAATCCATTTTGAGTTTATTTTTGTGTATGGTGTTAGGGAGTGTTCTAATTTCATACTTTTACATGTACCTGCCCAGTTTTCCCAGCACCACTTATTGAAGAGGCTGTCTTTTCTCCACTGTATATTCTTGCCTCCTTTATCAAAGATAAGGTGACCATATGTGCATGGCTTTATCTCTGGGTTTCTGTCCTGTTCCATTGATATATATTTCTGTTTTTGTGCCAGTACCATACTTTTGATTACTGTAGCTTTGTAGTATAGTCTGAAGTCAGGGAGCCTGATTCCTCCAGCTTCGTTTTTTGTTCTCAAGATTGCTTTGACTGTTTGCGGTCTTTTGTGTTTCCATACAAATTGTGAAATTTTTGTTCT
The DNA here is from genome assembly GCF_000442215.2 of Lipotes vexillifer. NCBI lineage: Eukaryota > Metazoa > Chordata > Mammalia > Artiodactyla > Lipotidae > Lipotes > Lipotes vexillifer. The sequence continues at coordinate 1,155,289 of NW_006792448.1, forward strand.
AGCTCTGAAAAATTCCAGTGGTAGTTTGGTAGGGATTGCATTGAATCTGTAGATTGCTTTGGGTACTAGAGTCATTTGCACAATATTGATTCTTCCAATCCAAGAACATGGTATATCTCTCCATCTATTTGTATCATCATTAATTTCTTTCATCATTGTCTTATAATTTTCTGCATACAGGTCTTTTTTCTCCTTAGGTAGGTTTATTCCTAGATATTTTATTCTTTTTGTTGCAGTGATAAATGGGAGTGTTTTCTTAATTTCACTTTCAGATTTGTCATCATTAGTGAGATTTCTGTGCATTAATTTTGTATCCTGCTACTTTACCAAATTCATTGATTAGCTCTAGTAGTTTTCTGGTAGCATCTTTAGGATTCTCTGTGTAGAGTATCATGTCATCTGCAAACAGTGACAGCTTTACTTCTTCGTTTCCGATTTGGATTCCTTTTATTTGTTTCTCTTCTCTGATTCCTGTGGCTAAAACTTCCAAAACTATATTGAATAATAGCAGTGAGAGTGGACAAACTTGTCTTGTTTCTGATCTTAGAGAAAATGGTTTCAGTTTTTCACCATTGAGAAGAATGTTGACTGTGGGTTTGTCATACATGGTCTCTATTATGTTGAGGTAAGTTCCCTCTGTGCCGACTTTCTGGAGGGTTTTTATCATAAATGGGTGTTGAATTTTGTTGAAAGATTTTTCTGCATATATTGAGAGGATCATATGGTTTTTCTCCTTCAGTTTGTTAACAAGGTGTATCACATTGATTGATTTGAGTATACTGAAGAATCCTTGCATTCCTGGGGTAAATGCCACTTGATCATGATTTATGATCCTTTTAATGTGCTTTTGGATTCTGTTTGCTAGTATTTTTTTTTAACATGTTTATTGGAGTATAATTGCTTTACAATGGTGTGTTACTTACTGCTTTATAACAAAGTGAATCAGTTATACATATACATATGTTCCCATATCTCTTCCCTCTTGCATTTCCCTCCCTCCCACCCTCCCTATCCCACCCCTCTAGGTGGTCACAAACCACCTAGCTGATCTCCCTGTGCCATGTGGCCGCTTCCCACTAGCTATCCACTCTACGTTTGGTAGTGTATATATGTCCATGCCACTCTCTCAGTTTGTCCCAGCTTACCCTTCCCCCTCCCCATATCCTCAATTCCACGCTCTAGTAGGTCTATGTCTTTATTCCCGTCCTACCCCTATGCTGTTCATGACATTATTTTTTCTTAGATTCCATATATATGTGTTAGCATACAGTATTTGTTTTTCTCCTTTTGACTTACTTCACTCTGTATGACAGACTCTAGGTCCATCCACCTCACTACAAATAACTCAATTTCGTTTCTTTTTATGGCTGAGTAATATTCCATTGTATATATGTGCCACATCTTTATCCATTCATCTGTTGATGGACAGTTAGGTTGCTTCCATGTCCTGGCTATTGTAAACAGAGCTGCAATGAATATTTTGGTACATGACTCTTTTTGAATTATGGTTTTCTCAGGGTATATGCCCAGTAGTGGGATGCCTGTGTCATATGGTAGTTCTATTTGTAGTTTTTTATGGAACCTCCATACTGTTCTCCATAGTGGCTGTATCAATTTACATTCCCAACAACAGTGCAAGAGTGTTCCCTTTTCTCCACACCCTCTCCAGCATGAATTGTTTCTAGATTTTTTCATGATGGCCATTCTGACTGGTGTGAGATGATACCTCATTGTATTTTTGATTTGCTTTTCTCTAATGATTAGTGATGTTGAACATTCTTTCATGTGTTTGTTGGCAATCTGTATGTCTTCTTTGGAGAAATGTCTGTTTAGGTCTTCTGCCCATTTTTGGATTGGGTTGTTTGTTTGTTTTGTTATTGAGCTGCATGAGCTGCTTGTAAATTTTGGAGATTAATCCTTTGTCAGTTGCTTCATTTACAAATATTTTCTCCCATTCTGAGGGTTGTCTTTTGGTCTTGTTTATGTTTTCCGTTGCTGTGCAAAAGCTTTTATGTTTCATTAGGTTCCGTTTGTTTATTTTTGTTTTTATTTACATTTCTCTAGGAGGTGGGTCAAAATGGATCTTGCTGTGATTTATGTCACAGAGTGTTCTGCCTGTTTTTCTCTAAGAGTTTGACAGTGTCTGGCCTTATATTTAGGTTTTTAATCCATTTTGAATTTATTTTTGTGTATGGTGTTCAGGAGTGTTCTAATTTTATACTTTTACATGTACCTGCCCAGTTTTCCCAGCACCACTTATTGAAGAGGCTGTCTTTTCTCCACTCTATATTCTTGCCTCCTTTATCAAAGATAAGGTGACCATATGTGCGTGGGTTTATCTCTGGGCTTCCTATCCTGTTCCATTGATCTGTATTTCTGTTTTTGTGCCAGTACCATACTGTCTTGATTACTGTAGCTTTGTAGTATAGTCTGAAGTCAGGGAGCCTGATTCCTCCAGCTCTGTTTTTTGTTTTCTAGATTGCTTTGGCTGTTCGGGGTCTTTTGTGTTTCCATACAAATTCTGAAATTTTTTGTTCTAGTTCTGTGAAAAATGCCAGTAGTAGTTTGATAGGGATTGCATTGAATCTGTAGATTGCTTTGGGTAGTAGAGTCATTTTCACAATGTTGATTCTTCCAATCCAAGAACCTGGTATATCTCTCCAACTATTTGTATCATCTTTAATTTCTTTCATCAGTGTCTTATAATTTTCTGCATACAGGTCTTTTGTGTCCCTAGGTAGGTTTATTCCTAGATATTTTATTCTTTTTGTTGCAATGGTAAATGGGAGTGTTTTCTTAATTTCAGTTTCAGATTTTTCATCATTAGTGTATAGGAATGCCAGAGATTTCTGTGCATTAATTTTGTATCCTGCTACTTTACCAAATTCATTGACTAGCTCTAGTAGTTTTCTGGTAGCATCTTTAGGATGTTCTATGTAGAGTATCATGTCATCTGCAAACAGTGACAGCTTTACTTCTTCTTTTCCGATTTGGATTCCTTTAATTTCTTTTTCTTCTCTGATTGCTGTGGCTAGAACTTCCAAAACTATATTGAGTAAGAGTGGTGAGAATAGGCAACCTTGTCTTGTTCCTGATCTTAGTGGAAAAGGTTTCAGTTTTTCACCATTGAAGACGAACTTGTCTGTGGGTTTGTCATATATGGCCTTTATTATGTTGAGGAAGGTTCCCTCTATGCCTACTTTCTGCAGGGGTTTTATCATAAATGGGTGTTGAATTTTGTCGATAGCTTTCTCTGCATCTATTGAGATGATCATATGGTTTTTCTCCTTCAATTTGTTAATATGATTTATCATGTTGATTGATTTGCGTATATTGAAGAATCCTTGCATTCCTGGAATAAACCCCACTTGATCATGGTGTATCTTCCTTTTAATGTGCTGTTGGATTCTGTTTGCTAGTATTTTGTTGAGGATTTTTGCATCTATGTTCATCAGTGATATTGGCCTGTAGTTTTCTTTCTTTGTGACATCTTTGTCTGGTTTTGGTATCAAGGTGATGGTGGCCTCGTAAATTGAGTTTGGGAGTGTTCCTCCCTCTGCTTTATTTTGGAAGAGTTTGAGAAGGATAGGTGTTAGCTCTTCTCTAAATGTTTGATAGAATTCGCCTGTGAAGCCATCTGGTCCTGGGCTTTTGTTTGTTGGAAGATTTTTAATCACAGTCAGTTTCAATTTCAGTGCTTGTGTTTGGTCTGTTCATATTTTCTATTTATTCCTGGTTCAGTGTCAGAAGGTTGTGCTTTTCTAAGAATTTGTCCATTTCTTCCAGGTTGTCCATATTATCCGCATATAGTTGCTTGTAGTAATCGCTCATGATCCTTTGTATTTCTGCAGTGTCAGTTGTTACTTCTCCTTTTTCATTTCTAATTCTGTTGATTTGAGTCTTCTCCCTTTTTTTGTTGATGAGTCTGGCTAATATTTTATCAATTTTGTTTATCTTCTCAAAGAACCAGCTTTTAGTTTTATTGATCTTTGAGATCGTCTCCTTCTTTTCTATTTCATTTATTTCTGTTCTCATCTTTATGATTTCTTTCTTTCTGCTGACTTTGGGGTTTTATTGTTCTTCTTTCTCTAACTGCTTTAAGTGTAAAGTTACGTTGTTTATTTGAGGTGTTTCTTGTTTCTTAAGGTCGGATTGTATTGCTATAAACTTCCCTCTTAGAATTGATTTTGCTGCATCCCCTAGGTTTTGGGTCATTGTGTTTTCATTTTCATTTGTTTCTAGGTATTTTTTGATTTCCTCTTTGATTTCTTCAGTGATCTCTTGGTTATTTAGTAGTGTATTGTTTAACCTCCGTGTGTTTTTAGTTTTTACAGATTTTTTCCTGTAATTGATATTTAGTCTCATAGTGTTGTGGTCAGAAATGATACTTTATACTATTTCAGTTTTTTTAAATTTACCAAGGGTTGATTTGTGACCCACGATATGATCTATCCTGGAGAATGTTCCATGAGCACTTGAGAAGACAGTGTATTCTGTTGTTTTTGGCTGGAATGTCCTATAAAATATCAATTAAGTCCATCTGTTTAATGTATCATTTAAAGCTTGTGTTTCCTTATTTATTTTCATTTTGGCTGATGTGTCCATTGGTGAAAGTGGGGTGTTAAAGTCCCCTATTATGATTGTGTTACTGTCGCTTTCCTCTTTTATGGCTGTTAACATTTGCTTTATGTACTGTACTGAGGTGCTCCTATGTTGGGTGCGCAAATATTTACAATTGTTATAACTTCTTGGATTGATCCCTTAATTATTATGTAGTGTCCTTCTTTGTCTCTTGTAATAGTCTTTATTTTAAAGTCTATTTTGTGTGATATGAGAATCGCTACTCCAGCTTTCTTTTGATTTCCTTTTGCATGGAATATCTTTATCCATCCCCTCACTTTCAGTCTGTATGTGTCGCTAGGTCTTACGTGAGTCTTTGTAGACAAGCTATATGTGGGTCTTGTTTGGTATCCATTCAGCCAGTCTTTGTCTTTTGATTGGAGCATTTAATCCATTTACATTTAAGTTAGTTATCGATATGTATGTTCCTGTTACCATTTTGTTAATTGTTTTGGGTTTGTTATTGTAGATCTTTTCCTTCTGTTGTGTTTCCTGCCTAGAGAAGTTCCTTTAGCATTTGTTGTAAAGCTGGTTTGATGGTGCTGAATTCTCTTGGTGTTTGCTTGTCTGTAAAGGTTTTAATTTCTCTGTGGAATCTGAATGAGATTCTAGCTGGATAGAGTAATCTTGGTTGTAGGTTTTTCCCTTTCATCACTTGGAATATGTCCTGCCTGTGCCTTCTGGCTTGTAGAGTTTCTGCTGAAAGATCAGGTGTTATCTTTATAGGGATTCCCTTGTATGTTATTTGTTGCTTTTCCCTTGCTCTTTTTAATGTTTTTTCTTTTTATTTAATTTTTGATAGTTTGATTAATATGTGCCTTGGCATGTTTCTCCTTGGAATTATCCTGTATGGGACTCTCTGCGCTTCCTGGACTTGATTAACTATTTCCTTTCCCATATAGGGAAGTTTTCAACTATAATCTCTTCAAATATTTTCTCAGTCCCTTTCTTTTTCTCTTCTTCTTCTGGGACCCCTATAATTTGAATGTTGGTGCATTTAATGTTGTCCCAGAGGTCTCTGAGACTGTCCTCAGTTGTTTTCATTCTTTTTTCTTTATTCTGCTCTGCGGTAGTTATTTCCACTATTTTATCTTCCAGGTTACTTATCCGTTCTTCTGCCTCAGTTATTCTGCTATTGATTCCTTCTAGAGAATTTTTAATTTCATTTATTGTGTTGTTCATCATTGTTTGTTTGGTCTTTATTTCTTCTAGGTCCTTCTTAAACGTTTCTTGTATTTTCTCCTTGTATTTCCAAGATTTTGGATAATCTTTATTATCATTACTCTGAATTCTTTTTCAGGTAGACTGCCCATTTTCTCTTCATTTTTTTGGTCTGGTGGATTTTTACCTTGCTCCTTCCTCTGCTGTGTGTTTCTCTGTCTTCTTATTTTGCTTGACTTACTGTGTTTTGGTGTCTCCTTTACACGGGCTGCAGGTTTGTTGTTCCTGTTGTTTTTGTTGTCTGCCCTCAGTGGCTAAGGTTGGTTCAGTCGGTTGTGTAGGCTTCGTGGTGGAGGGGACTAGTGCCTGTGTTCTGGTGGATGAGCCTGGATCTTGTCTTTCTGGTGGGCAGGACTGCATCCGGTGGTGTGTTTTGGGTCGTCTGTGAACTTAGTATGATTTTCAGCAGCCTGTCTGCTAATGGGTGGGGTTGTGTTCCTGTCTTGCTAGTTGTTTGGCATAAGGTGTCTAGCTCAGTAATTTGCTGGTCATTTAATGGAGCTGGGTCTTAGCATTGAGATGGGGATCTCTGGGAGAGCTTTTGCTATTTGATATTACGTGAAGCCAGGAGGTCTCTGGTGGACCAACGTCCTGAACTCGGCTCTCCCACCTCAGAGGCACAGGCCTGACACCTGGCCAGAGCATCAAGACCCTGTGAACCACATGGCTGAGAAGAAAAGGGAGAAAAAAAAGAAAGAAAGAAAGAAAGAAAAGAAAGAAAGAAAACAAAGTTATGAAAATAAAAAAATTTTAAATTATTAAAAATTATAAAGTAATTTAAAAAAAGAAAGAAAGAATGAAGAGAGCAACCAAACTAAAAAACAAATCCACCAATGATAAAAAGTGCTAAAAACTATACTAAAAGAAAAAGGACAGACAGAACCCTAGGACAAATGGTAAAAGCAAAGCTATACAGACAAAATCACAGAAAGAAGCATACACATACACACTCACAAAAAGAGAAAAAGGAAATATATATATATATATATCTATATATAAAAAAAAGGAAGCAAGCAACCAAATCAATAAACAAACCTACCAATAATAATAAACTTTAAATACTAAACTAAGGGAAACATAAAACCAGAAACGAATTACATGCAGGAAGCAAACCGCAAGTCTACAGTTGCTCCCAAAGTCCACCGCCTCAATTTTGGGATGGTTCGTTGTCTATTCAGGTATTCCACAGATGCAGGTACATGAAGTTGATTGTGGAGGTTTAATCTGCTGCTCCTGAGGCTGCTGGGAGAAATTTCCCTTTCTCTTCTTCGTTCGCACAGCTCCTGGGGTTCAGCTTTGGATTTGGCCCCGCCTCTGTGTGTAGGTTGCCCGAGGGCGTCTGTTCTGCACCCAGACAGGACAGGGTTGAAGTAGCAGCTGATTCGGGGGCTCTGGCTCACTGAGGCCGGGGGGAGGGAGGGGTATGGAATGCGAGGCAAGCCTGCAGCGGCAGAGGCTGTCATGACGTTGCAACAGCCTGAGGTGCACCTTGTGTTCTCCTGGGGAAGTTGTCCCTGGATCACGGGACCCTGGCTGTGGTGGGCTGCACAGGCCCCCAGGATGGGAGGTGTGGGTAGTGACCTGTGCTTGCACACAGGCTTCTTGGTGGCTGCAGTAGCAGCCTTAGCATTTTATGCCCGTCTCTGGGGTCCACGCTGATAGCCACAGCTCGCGCCTTTCTCTGGAGCTCGTTTAGGCAGTGTTCTGAATCCCCTCTCCTCATGCACCCCGAAGCAATGGTCTCTTGCCTCTTAGGCAGTTCCAGACTTTTTCCCGGACTCCCTCCCGGCTAGCTGTGGTGCACTAGCCCCTTCAGGCTGTGTTCATGCAGCCAACCCCAGTCCTCTCACTGGGATCCGACCTCCGAAGCCCAAACCTCAGCTCCCAGCCTGCACCCACCCTGGCGAGTGAGCAGACAAGCCTCTCAGGCTGGTGAGTGCTTGTCGGCACTGATCTTCTGTGTGGGAATCTCTCCGCTTTGCCCTCTGCACCCCTGTTGCTGCACTCTTCTCTGTGGCTCTGAAGCTTCCCGCCTCTGCCACCTGTATCCGCCAGTGAAGGGGCTTCCTAGTGTGTGGAAACTTTTCCCCCTTAACAGCTCTCTCCCAGAGGTGCAGGTCTTGTTCCTATTCTTTTGTCTGTTTTTTCTTCTTTCTTTTGCCCTACCCAGGTACGTGGGGAGTTTCTTGCCTTTGGGGAGGTCTGAGGTCTTCTGCCAGTGTTCAGTACGTGTTCTGTAGGAGTTGTTCCACATGTAGATGTATTTCTGATGTATTTGTGGGGAGGAAGGTGATCTCCACGTGTTACTCCTCTGCCAGCTTGAAGGTCTCCCCCGACAATAGCCATTCTGACAGGTGCAAGGTGATATCTCATTGTGGTTTTGTTTCTTTCTTTCTTTTTTTTTTGGCCATGCCTCGTGCATCGTGGGATCTTAGTTCTCCAACCAGGGATTGAGCCTGGGCCCTCGGCAGTGAAAGCATGGAGTGCTAGCCACTGGACCACCAGGGAATCCCCTCATTGTGGTTTTGATTTGCATTTCCCTGATGATTAACCATGATGAGCATCTTTTCATGTGCTTTCTGGCCATTTGCATATCCTCTTTGGAGAAATGTCTTCAGTTCTTCTGCCCATGTTTTAATCGGGTTTCTTTTTTTCTTTTCTTTTGATGTTGAGTTGTATGAACTGTTTATATATGTTGGATATTAACCCCTTATCAGTCATGTCATTTGCAAATATTTTCTCCCATTCAGTAGGTTGTCTTTTCATTTTGTCGATTGTTTATTTTGCTATGCAAAAGCTTTTAAGTTTAATTAGGTCCCATTTGTTTATTTTTGCATTTATTTCCCTTGTTTAAGGAGACAGATCCAAAAAAAATATTGCTATGGTTTATGTCAAAGAGTCTTCTGTCTATGTTTTCCTCTAGGAGTTTTATGGTATCCGGTCTTACATTTAGATCTTTAATCCATTTTGAGCTTACTTTTATATATGATGTTAGAGAATGTTCTGATTTCATTATTCTACATGTAGCTGTCCAGTTTTCCCAACACTTTTTGAAGGGACTGTATTTTCTCCATTGTATATTCTTGCCTCCTTTATCATAGATTAATTTACCATAAGTTCATGGGTTTATTTCTGGGCTCTCTATTCTGTTCCATTGATCTGTGTGTCTGTTTTTGTGCCAGTACCATACAGTTGTGATTACTGTAGCTTTGTGGTATAGTCTGAAGTCAGGGAGCATGGTTTCTCCAGCTGTATTCTTCTTTCTCAATATTGCTTTAGCTATTTGGGGTCTTTTGTGTTTCCATACAGATTTTAAAATTATTTGTTCTATTTCTGTGAAAGATGCCATTGGTAGTTTGATAGGGGTTGCATTGAATTTGTAGATTGCCTTGGGTGTGGTATGATCCTTTTTTAACAATATTAATTCTTCCAATCCAAGAACACAGTGTATCTTTCCATTTCATTGTGTCATCTTCAATTCCATTCATTAGAGTCTTTTAGTGTTCCAAGTACAGGTCTTTTACCTCCTTAGGTAGGTTTATTCCTAGGTATTTTATTCTTTTTGATGTGATGGTAAATGAGATTGTTTCCTTAATTTCTCTTTATGATAATTTGTTGTTAGTGTATAGAAATGCAACATATTTCTGTGTATTTATTTTGTATCCTGCAACTTTACCAAATTCATCAGTGAGCTCTAGTAGTTTTCTGGTGGTGTCTGTAGGATTTTTCTATGTATAGTATCATGTCATCTGCAAACAGTTTTACTTCTTTGTTTCCAATTAGAATTGCTTTTATTTCTTTTTCTTCTCTGATTGCTGTGCCTAGGACTTCCAAACTGTTGAATAAAAGTGGTGAGAGTGGGCATTCTTGTCTTATTCCTGAGCTTAGTGGAAATGCTTTCAGTTTTTCCCTGTTGAGTATGATGTTAGCTGTGGGTTTGTCATACATGGCCTTTATTATGTTGAGGTATGTTCCCTCTGTGCCCCAGATTTCTTTTTTTTTTTTTTTTTTTTTTTTGAGAGGGCGGGCCTCTCACTGTTGTGGCCTCTCCCGTTGCGGAGCACAGGCTCCGGATGC
>NW_006792448.1:1165266-1216575 GCF_000442215.2 Lipotes vexillifer
GGTACACGGGCCTCTCACTGTTGTGGCCTCTCCCGTTGCAGAGCACAGGCTCCGGACGCACAGGCTCAGCGGCCATGGCTCACGGGCCCAGCCGCTCCACGGCATGTGGGATCTTCCCGGACCAGGGCACGAACCTGTGTCACCTGCATCGGCAGGCAGACTCTCAACCACTGCACCACCAGGGAAGCCCCAGATTTCTTTTTAAATGTCCTATATTTGTACACAGTGATTGGGCCCCAGATTAAGGAAGGAATTTTTTTGGCTTTTTAGTATTTTGTGGTGTTTTTATTAAATGAATATCCTAGGATGTGTGGTCAGAACACTTGATGATATAATGAAGTACCAAGGAACTCCAGGACCAGACTGCCAGGTCTTCAGTCCCTGCTGTACCACATACTGAATGTATGAAATTACATAAGGTACTTAACAGCTCTGTGCCTTCATTTCCTCATCTGTAAACTGGGGATAAAATAATAATAATAATTAGCTTACAATAGTGTTTGTTGCAACATTGGTTGTTATGAAGATCATAAGAGTTCAAATATGTAAAGTGCTTAGAACAATGCCTGGCAAATAGTAAGCACTTAATAACTGTTGCTAATAATATTACTACTCCTGGCTCTGTGGCTTGGAAAGATACTTAGGCTCCCTGAGTTTCTATTTCTTTCTTTCTTTTCTTTTATTACTATTATTTATTTATTTATTTTTGGCTGCATTGGGTCTTCGTTGCTGTGCGCAGGCTTTCTCTAGTTGCGGTGAGTGAGGGCTACTCTTCATTGCAGTGCGTGTGCTTCTCATTGCGGTGGCTTCTCTTGTGGCAGAGCATGGGCTCTAGGTCCACGGGCTTCAGTAGTTATGGCACACGGGCTCAGTAGTTGTGGCTCAAGGCTCTAGAGTGCAGGCTCAATAGTTGTGGCACATAGGCTTAGTTGATCCGCAGCATGTAGGATCTTCCCAGACCAGGGCTTGAACCCATGTCCCCTGCATTGGCAGGCGGATTCTTAACCACTGCACCACCAGGGAAATCCCTCTTTTTTAAAAAAATATTTATTTATTTATTTGGCTGCGCCAGGTCTTAGTTGTGGCATGTGGTATTTTCACTGCCGCATGCAGGATCTTTAGTTGCAGCACGTGGGATCTTTTGCAGCATGCGGGATCTAGTTCCCTGATCAGGGATTGAACCCGGATCCCCTGCATTGGGAGTGTGAAGTCTTAACCCCTGGACCACGAGGGAAGTGCCAGGTTTCGATTTCTTTAACTCTAAAATGGGGATAATACTTGCTGCCCCATCTAAGTTATAAGGCACTTATGAGGATGAAATAAGATTTTATGTGTGAAAGTACCATGTGAAGCACTGACAAAAAGTTTTCCTCTTATTAATGATTATTATCATTAAAATAGATAGATATCTATTTGATGTTTTTTAGCTCATCTATTTTAATTTTGCATATAAATAATTTATATGAGATAGTTACATATTAATAACCTCATATAATTTATAAACAATGTTGTGGGTGCTTAGAAGTTTTTTTACTGAAAGACGTACATAATCAAAAAAGCTTGAAAACCTACTGATCTAAAGAAATGTTTATGATATGAGCTCATTTATGCAGTGTTAACACATTATTGACTGGGGGATTTTTGCATAAACTAATGCCTGTGGCCAAAGATTTGTTTTGTAAGTGAATATTGAAACACCCACATTTGAGTAAATATCAACAACTTTTTTTGCACTTAATGTATTTATTTGAAACTTTGTACATGTCTTACGAAAGCTTTCTAATATTTCATTAGAGTGTGATAGGCCCTAGCAGGCACCTCTGTGCAGGGGAACAGAACATCTATTACAAATATACCATGTTTCACTGCACCTTCCCCTGGAAGAGCAGACTCTACACTTTCTGGTGACATTTTTTTTTTTTTTTTAGTCCTGTGGATATTATTTCCTCTAGAATACGTTATTTTATTTTACTTGATAGTTGACAAGGTGGATCTTTGCGGGGGGCTCTTTTAGAAACGCCACAAGAAGGACCAGGTGTGGGACTACCACTACATTCACCAGAATGGTCAGTTACCCATTCTCTAGCTACTGCTAACAAAAGTTGCTTGTAAGTCATTTTATTCTGTGCATTAAAGCTACAATTAATTTTAAACACATTGAATAAACCGCAATTGCTCAAATAGAAACCCACTTTCTTATACCATTTTTGAGTTTTCCAGAGGATATTGAAGTTTTCCAGGCATTGAGCAGATTGATCAACTCCTTATATATTTATTATACGCTATTAGACAAGTGAGCTTAGTTACCTGATGGCCACTCCTCCTGTCTTCCTTTCCTGTAGATGCTATGGAGGCGTCATGAATAACTGTCACCATGCGGACTAACCTCTTGTCTTTCCATATAAGAAGAATCACTTCTCCCTTCCATAAGAATGTCATTTCTCCCCTCTGTAGATTTTTAGATTTATCCTTTAATTGGTTTGGTAGAGCACGATTATCTCTTATAGTCCCACAAACTCTGGTTTTATTTTTCAACAGTATTTCAGATGTGGACACACTGTTGTAATAATTGTCTTGGTAAATATGGTGCCATGAACTAAGATAAGGTTGTAGGACTGAAACTGTTTCTTGAAGTTTCTTTTCTTCACCCATGTAAATCTCAAGGTTGCATATATATCCAGTTTCACTTTTGCTAACCATCCTGACCAAAATTCCATATTTTGTAAGTTTTCTGGGATTATAGGTTTTGAATCTGAGTCGTCCTCTCCACTTTATCATTGCCTCATCAAGTGATAGCTCTTGTTTGAGTATATAGATCAATTGAAATTTTGGTAGAAAATAATCCAAAAGAGCTTTAACTTTTGAAATTCTGTCTGCAGGAAGTGGAGTTTCCAAGTTATCGTTAAAGTGAAGAAATGTCATTATTTGTTCGAACCTTCTTCTGGTCATAATCTTTGGAAAGATAGGTTTCAAGTAAGGGATCAACTGACTGTTCTTTCCAGTGTGACTTTCTTATTTGTCCCATCAAAATTATTAATCCAAGAAACTTCTTCATGTCACTATTGGTTACATCAGTCCATTTTAAAGTCTTATCATACTTTTTATATGATTTTTCATTCTGTTGGTGATACAAGTTTGTTTGAGAAGCGACCAACTTGAAAAAGTCATTACCAAAAATCAATTCTGTTATTTTGGTAATACTTTGCGGGTTATTACATTCAATAGTTATACTTGACACACCTCTAAAGTCTTGTAATTTTTGTTAAATGTTGTCCTCTGTCCACTCTTCTGTAGAAGTAAAGGAGCATTCTCCAGCACCGTGAGTTTCATTTTCACTTTCTGTATCAGAATCAATCACTAAGGTTTTTTGTTTTTTTGTTGGTCTAATATTCACATCATCTGAATCAGAACTGTATTCTGAAGAACTGTCATCTTCTGAGACACTAGCATATATGTCACTCGGACAATCAGAGAAAGTATCTGCATAAAATTCACTGAAAAATTCTTCTTCGCTCAAAATTTCGCAATGCGTTATTTTTGAAAATTTTATAATAAACTTGCATTTATAATATACACAGGGTTGGAACAAAAACCTAACTGAGCAAAATGTGAATGATAATGACAATCATAAGTTGTGATCAGTTTTAAGCTCTAACAACTTCGCATGGTGATGTTAATTGTATCACTCTCTAAAACCATATTGATATGTCTCTGGTCAATAATGTTCGGGTAACAAAAGACATATTAATACATCTCTGGTCAATAATGTGTTAATTCTGGCATTCTTGGCAGCATGCATCATCAACTGCCTTAAGAATGTCTTTGTACTCTTAGGTTTCATATTAAGGAAGGAATTACCTTAAGAAAATCATTAGCAATAAACAGAAAGAGCTACAGAAACAATGTTCATTGCAACATTGTAATAAAAGTTAGACATAACCTATATGTTCATCAAATAGGGGAATGTTTAAGTAAACTGTGATATATTTATAGGCTGTAGCCTCTGTTATGCAGCTTAGTAAACTATAATAAAGTTCTAAGGTTAGGAATTGTTTTAAAGAATATTTCATGAGGAAGCATTCCCAATATAATGGTAGGTGGAAAAATTAAGATACAAGGAGATATATATATATATGCAGAATAACTCCAGTTCTAGTAAAAATGCACATACATAAGACTGGAAAGAAATATATTAACATGCTAATAGGGATCATCTCCTGATAGTAGGATTACGTGTTATTTTTAGTGTCTTCATACTTTTCTATATTTTCTAGTTTTTCTGCAATGAACATGTATTAGTTTTTTGGCTTTTTTGGGTTTTTTTTGCGGTACGTGGGCCTCTCACTGTTGTGGCCTCTCCCGTTGCGGAGCACAGGCTCAGGACGCGCAGGCTCAGCGGCCATGGCTCATGGGCCCAGCAGCTCCGCGGCATGTGGGATCTTCCCGGACCGGGGCACAAACCCGTGTCCCCTGCATCAGCAGGCAGACTCTCAACCACTGCGCCACCAGGGAAGCCCCATGTATTAGTTTTATACTTAGTTAGAAAGAGTTGATTTTAAATAAAAATTTAAAAATATAAGCCATACTTATTATCCTTAGGCTTTAGATTTCCATTAATTGAATACCTTTGTTAGAGTATGAATCATAGGATTGGGAAGGACTTTAATAAGTTATCATGGCCAATTCTGAGGATTTCACTGATGAATTTCAGACAGCTGAATTCGTTTTTTTTAAATGTTAAAGTGTATTTTGGGGGTTTCATTTTGTGTGATATTGACCACTCTTGCAGTAAGAGCTTAGACCTCATCTTTTCTTTCAGTCTTAACAACTCGAATTTCTTTAAAAGTTCTTTATTGAGCCTATTCTCCAAACTTTAGCTTCTTGGTGTAGAATTTGATTTAGAAACCAGGAAGACTTGATGTTTATAAAAAACATTGCCTTCCATCATAGGTTCTCAAACTTGGCTGTATGTCAGAACCATCTGAAGAGCTTTTAAAAAATACAGATGTGTTAAACATTCTGATTTAACAAATCTGGTCTGGGAGGGGGTAGGGAGGAAGGGGAGAGTAGGGCTTTGAAAATATTGCTAAATAATTTCACAGCTCTTAAATTAAAAATGGGCTCAATCAAGAACATTTGAAGAAATTTAAATTACTGAGGCTGAAAGAAAGGATGAGGTCCAAACACTTACTGAAATAGCATTTCTTCTTGAATGGTGACACAAGCCTGGTTGTAAAAAGGCAACAAGAGGGCTGTTTTCTCAACTCTGGCAGAAACCCCTTCAGTGGATGTGTGCCCTGCCAGGAATCCAGATGCAATGGGGAAACATCACCATGATATGCTAACTGTATCCTTGGGTCTTTTCTTGGATGTACATGCAGGGTCTCTTTCTACCAAAGCCTTAATCTACTTGTAATATTGCAGGGACTCATCCCTCTTCTGTTTCCTCTGTAGTAATAATAGTAGTTGCCATTTACTGAGTTCCTGTTACCTACTAGGTATTTATGTCCATCTATCTCTGATTCTTACCAGAACCTTGAAAGTCAGTTCTTTCACAGATATAGAAACAGGCTCAGATAGATCGAGTTTTTGATCTAAGGTCACATAGGAAATATCAAAACCAGATATCAAAGCCTGCTCTGCTTGACTCCAGTGCCTGTGCTTTGTCTGTGGCATCGTGGTGCCTGCCTCCTTGCTGCTCCCTCATGTGTTTCCGGTGCTCAGATGGCCTACATCCAGGTCTTTAACTTTCTTACTTCAGTGTCTGACTGTGCAGATTTGTGCCTAAAGAGAGCAATGTCTTATGAAAGGCTGGGTTTCTTTTTCAAATTGTCCTTTCAGGGAACGCTGTGAGGAGCTCCGTGTTGAGTTGTCCTGTATCCATCAGAAGGCAGTGACCAAGGATCGGAAAGCACAGATAGCCTTTAATGAGGAGCTGAAAAGGCAGAAGCTGGTGGAAGAGCAGATGTTCTCAAAGCTCTGGGAGGAAGACCGAGTGGCCAAAGAGAAGCGAGAAGCTGAAGAGGCGAGGAGACAGAGAGAGCTGGTGGAGAACACACGACTGGGGCTGAATGCCCAGATCACCAGCATCCAGGCGCAAAGGCAGGCAGCGCGGCGGCTGAAGGAGGAGGAGGCGCGCCTTGTGGTGGGTCTTTTGAAATGCTTGTGAGAGTGGCTAGAATACAGTTTGCCGGCCTGCTACTGTTTGCCTGATGGCCAAGGCTCATTCACAGAGCAACAGACCATGGTCAGAGCCTTGGATTTCAAGGCCCAGCTGACAGTGCCATCTCATTGTATAGGGCAAGTTACTTCACTACTGTGATTCAGTTTCCTCATCTACAAAATGAGGCAAAGGGCACTTGTCTTTGTTGTGAGGATGAAATGGGATAATCATCGGCAGTGCCAATGAAGCCTAGTGGCAATTTGGCAACATTCCCCCATTCTTTGATATGGATAATTGATAGTTTCCAAATCCTATATAAAGTGCTTATACAACAGCTACAAGTGACCCCCCCCGCAGACCACCAACATCAATAATTTTGTTCCTACAAGATCACTGCCCCTAGTATATACAAATTAGAGTTGTCAATGGAAATGTGTGCAAGCACTCAAAAAGGTAGCAATTTTATACGTATATAAAGCTTTCAACATCTGATACTTTAATACCACTAAATTTAGGAAGATGGTAATATTTTCTTGGGAAATCCCAAGTATTGAAATTTGAAACCATAAGAAACATCAAAGGTAAGGTACATGCAGAGCCCAGAAATCTTCTCTGGGTTTAAGATTGTTTTATTTTGAAGAGTTTAGTAGAAGATCTCTAAGAAAATCAAAATAGTGGCCCCCAAATGGCCTTATATATACCCCCTCCTCTGGTGTAAGATACTTAGTGAGCCTGTTTTACTCACAACACTTCTGACACCAAATGTGTGGGGTTTTTTCTCACATCAGACAATACTCTGATGCTCTGCAGACACTGATTAGGTGTCCTACAATTTGATTCAGTTCTGATACTATCTGGAGTTAGTGTCAGACTCCATAAGTTGAAGGGCTTAGTCCCACAAGACTGCCCTCACTTCAGATACCCATCACAAGTCGTGGGTCCCTAGGTTACCCACACTTCTGTCCAGCTTGGCTACAAAGTCCAAGGTTCTCATGACTCCCCCTCAGTTTCAGTAATTCACTAAAACACCTCATAGAACTTAGGAAGGTGCTTTACTTACCATTACCAGCTTATTGTAAGGTATACAACTCAGAGATGGTCAAATGGAAGAGATGCATAGGGGAAGGTATGTGGGGTGGTACACAGAGCTTCCATGCCCCCACCACCTTGATGCGTTCAATCCAGAAGCTCTCTGGACCTCATCATTTGGGGGTTTATGGAGGTTTCATCACATGGGCGTGATTGATTAATTCAATCACCATTGGTGATTGAACTCAATCTCTGGCCCCTCTTCCCTCCCTCCCTGGAGGTCAAGGGGTGGAGCTAAAGTTCCAACCCTCTGATCACATGGTTTGGTCTTTCTAGTTATCATCTCCCATCCTGAAGCTATCTAGGGGGTCCGGCCACTGGTCATCTCATTAGGCTACAAAAGATAATCTTATCACTTTGGAGATTCCAAGGGTGTTAGGAGCCATGTGCCAGGAACCAGGGGCAAAGACAAAATATTTATTTTTTATAGCACACCTAGCTATCTCTATTTCTATCTTACTTTAAAAAAATTTTTTTTGGAAATAACTTTAACAAGGAGTTGCCAAAAATATTAGAGTTTCTGTGTACCTTTACATAACCAAATATTATATATAGAGACTTATACTGGTATAATACTTTCAACTAAAGTTACTCCCTTATTTAACTAAACTAAAAAACCCTCCTTTGGATTTCACCAGCTTTTACATGCACTGTTTGGAGGAAGGGGTATAGTTGTATGAAATTTTACCATATGTAACCACTACATTTATGTAACCACTACTGAATCAGGATACAGAATTGTTCCATCATTCAAAGAAACTCCTTCCAGCTACTCCTTTACTGTTATAACCTCTGTCAAAGAAAATTCAATTAACAATCAAGTTAAGAAGGAAAAGAGAATTTTATTCAAGCCAAACTAAGGATTATAATACAAGAGACAGACTCTCAGAAGCTCTGAGAATTGTTCCACCTGTTAGTAGTTGAAGGCACAGTCATATACATTTTCAAGACAGAGGATCATACATCAAAATGACACACTGACATTTTACATAAGTTCACCAAAGATACATAGTCCGGGTAAGCACGTACAAATCAAGCAGTAAGTCACCATGACCCCTTACAGAGTTGGGAAAGAATATTAATCCTCTATAAAGTTATATTGCTGGCGTCAGAAGAAAGAAAAAATTGATCTTTGCCATGAAGTAGGCATTCCCATCTTTGAGGAGGTCTGGTTAATGTATAATGAAGATGCACGTTGCACTGTAAAGGGGGAGGGAGGAGGCCCAAACAGACAGAGAGAGAGAGAATTTTATGTTTACATTTTCGTCCTACCTTAAAATATAAATTTTATTTCATCACCACCCTCAACCCTAACCCCTGGCAGCCACTGATGGGTTCTTTATCTCTATTATTTTGTAATTTCAAGAATGTTATTCCACCCTTTTGAATGTTATAATTATAACATTTGTTATAATTATAACAGTAATGTCATATTAAATAATAATATGAACATTTTCAAATGCACGGAAGTGGAGAGTACAATGATCATACTCATGTACTGATCTCCCAGTTTCAGCAGCTGTTGCATTTTGACATGTTGATTTCCTATATTCTACCCCCTTCCGTTTTTGTTTTAAAATATGTCCCAGGGACTTCCCTGGTGGTCCAGTGGTAAACAATCCACCTTACAATGCAGGGGACACAGGTTCAATCCCTGGTCAGGGAACTAAAATCCTATATGCTGCAGGGCAACTAAGCCCGCGTGCCACAACTACTGAGCTCGCCTGCCTCAGCTAGAGCCCGCGTGCCCCAAACTACAGAGCCCACGTGCTCTGGAACCCAAGCACCACAACTAGAGAAGAGAAAACCCACACACCACAACTAGAGAGAAGCCCGCATACCACAACAAAGAGCCCGCACGCTGCAATGAAAAATCCCGCGTGCCTCAGTGAAGATCCTGTGGGCCACAACTAAGACCCAACGCAGCCAAAAATATATATGTGTGTGCATGTGTGTGTGTGTGTGTGTGTGTGTGTGTGTGTGTCCCAGACATGTCATTTCTCCCTTAAATACATCTCTAGTATGCATCTCAACAACATGATTAAGGACATTTTCTTATACAATGCCAATATCAAACCTAAAAAAATTAATAATAATTCATTGTTATCATCTAAAATCAGCATCAAATTTCCATCACTAAGTTATTTGACATTTAGATCAGGATCCAAACATTGTTGTCCTCTTATAAGTCTCTTTTAGAATGAGTCACTGTTTATTATTCAAATCTGGTCACATTTGAGATTGAAAGGTGTGCATTTAATTCAGTACATAAGCACAACGGTGTAAAATCAGAACTGTCCTGGGGAAACCAAGACATAGTAAACTGCTTTTAGGTCTCTTAGTTTTGAGCAGTTCTCCCCCCATACCATCTTTACCTGCTTCATAGTCTGATTTGGCTGATTGCTGCCTCCTGGTATAGTCAACCTTCCTTTTAAAAAGTGTGGCCTGGAACTTCCCTCGTGGTCCAGTGGCTAAGACTCTGCACTCCCACTGCAGGGGCCCTGGGTTTGATCCCAGGTCGGGGAACTAGATCCCACATGCCACAAGTAAAAGTTTGCATGCCACAACTGAAGATCCTGCATGCTGCAACGAATGTCCTGCACGTGGCAACTAAGACCCAGTGCAGCCAAATAAATAAATGAAAGAAAAATAAATAAATAAAAAGTGTGGCCTGCTATCCCACTGGCTTTCATGTTTGATATCCATCGTTTTTCCTTAAATATTGCAGAGCATTTTTACTTTTATTGTCTCATTTGACCTTCACAATTCAGTGTGGAATTACTCTCATGACATTAATGGAAAAGTCTAGCATATAACTTCCCTCTCACAAGCCAGAAATCGTGGCAAGCATGGCTGTTGTGAGTCTCAGATCAAGTCAATTGGGGATTGTATCCCTCCTCGCTATAAATGTGTCATCTCCTGTCCCTGCTGGGCAAGGACTTATCTTTCCAGGAGAGTGCAAATGCCTTTGACAGGAGGATTAATGCCTCAGTTTATACCAAACTCAGCACCCAACAGCAGTGGTACCCCAGTTAAAACTGTTAGTCAGGCAGTTAAGCTAGCCAGGAGGGTCAGATAGATAAGAAAATGAGAGGAATGGGGGAGAGCTTTTAAAGAACAAAATGCTTAATTTACTTTTGTATATTTAGCTGATGTGGACATCTCCATTTCTGGACTTTTATTGCTGGTTAATAATGTATCCAAATCTAGATGTGCAGATGTGCATAGAAGACTAAAGTCTGGAAGGTCAATACACCAAAACGTTGAGAATGGTAGTGGGTGAATGGGTATTAACAATAAAAGTGATTTATCCTTATACTTTTCTGCATTTTGAACTCCACAACTATTTATTACTTTATAATCACACACAGACAGCAATTTCACAAAGCCATATTGCTGATTCAGCAATGAAAAGGCAAGTTTTATTTCTTATAGTACCTTTTCAACCCAGGACTGTGTGTTTCCAAGAAACCGTTTATTCTCACCTCTTAAATGAAATGCATTAACTTCTTTGTTTTGTCCAACTGTACTGATATAGCATCTTCACTATTGTTCTGCCATAGGAAAATGACAAAGCACAGGTGAAACTTGAGAATGAACAGGATAAGCTAAAGAAACAGAAGACAAAACAGGAAATAAGGGCTGCTTTGCAAAAAGCCCTCCAAGAGAAGATGGAGCATATTCAGCAGGAATACAGAGAAGATCAGGACTTGAACATGAAGCTCATGCAAAGCGCCCTTCAAAACTTACAGGAAGAGGCTGATAAAAAGAAGCAAAAAAAAGTAAGACATTTATTCAGTGCCTACTGTGTGCTGGATGAGGTTCCTTGTTGAGCTCGCAGTCTTACGGGAGCCAGCCATGTGTAGAATAAAGCATAACTGCTACTGGAAGTGTGGTCCACGAACCAACAGCATTAGCATCATCTGGGAGGATGTTATAAATAGAAATTCGTAGGCTTCAGACTCAGAATCTCCAAATTCAGATCTTGGCTGGGACAAGAAACCTGTTTTAACAAGTTCTCCCAGGTGATTCTGATGCTCACTAAAATTTGAGAACTCCTACTCTATAACATGGTGTTAGTACTGTGATAGCAGGATGGGATCGCAGGAAGTGGAGTGACTAAGTATGTCCAGAAGTTGGGGAAGACGTCACTGAGAAAGTGGTGTTCAAGTTGTACTTTGAAGGATATGTAGTTTTGACAGGTAAAGAGAGTAGAGAAAATCATTCCAGTGTTTATTTAGCTGTTTCTTTAAAATTTGTATTGAACTCTTTAGGGTGTTGTTCTTTTCCTAAAGGTACTATGATTTGTTTTGTTTTGTTTTGATAGACTTTATTTTTTAGAGCAGTTTTAGGTTCATAGCAAAATTGAGCAAAAAGTACAGAAACTTCCCATATACCCCCTGTCCTAACACATGCATAGCCTTCCCCATTCTCAACATCCTCCACCAGAGGGTACATTTGTTACAATCGATGAACCTACATTGACACATTATCACCCAAAGTCCATAGTTTACATTAGGGTCCATTCTTTGGTGTTGTAGATCTATAGGTTTGGACAAACATATGATGACATTTATCCACCATGAGAGTACTATACAGAGTGATTTCACTAGGCTAAAAATCCTCTGTGCTCCACCTGTTCATCCCTTCCTCCACCCCAAACCCCTGAAAACCACTGATATTTTTACTGTCTCCATTGTTTTGCCTTTTCCAGAATGTCATATCATTGGAATCATATAGTATGTAGCCTTTTCAGATTGGCTTCTTTCACTAACTAATATGCATTTAAGTTCCCTCCATATCTTTTCATGGCTTGATAGCTCATTTACTTTTAGCACTGAATCTATTCCATTGTGTGGATGTACCACAGTATATTTATCCAGTCACCTTCTGAAGGACATCCTTGGTTGCTTCCAGGTTTTGGTGATTATGAATAAAGTTATTGTGTACATTCTTAGGCAGGTTTTTGTGTGAACATAACCTTTGGGTAAATATCATTTGGGTAAATATCAATATAACCTTTGGGTAAATATCATTTGGGTAAATATCAAGAAGCGTTATTGCTGGATCATATGGTAAGAGTATGTGTAGTTTTGTAAGAACAGCCAAACTGTCTTCCAAAATGTCTATACCATTTTGCATTCCCACCAGCAGTGAATGAGAGTTCCTATTGCTCAGCATCTTTGTCAGTGTTTCGTGTTATCAGTGTTCTGGACTTGAGCCATTCTATTAGGTGCATAGTGACATATCATTGTTGTTTAATTTTAATTTCCCTAATGTCATGTGATACAGAGCATTAAGGATTCTGAACCCAATTCCAATGTGTAGAGTGGTATCCAAGCAATGCTCAGGACACGAGCTGGGTGTCCTACAATTCCATTCAATTCTGACACTATCTACCCAGAGATAGCATCGGAAGGGGGAGGGGGCTCAGGGAAGGGGCTCAGTTCTATAAGACTGCCCTCTACTTCAGTTGCCAGTCACAAGCCCAGATGGTTAACTGTGCTTCTGACCAACTGGCTACAAACTGGAAGTTCCAGTGATTCCCCCTCAAACTCAGGATGCCAATTGCAAATCCAAGTTGTTACTTGACAGACTGGCTGTAAATCAGAGGTTCCCATGACCCCGTCCTTGAGTTCGACTGATTGGCTAGAGCAGCTCACAGAACTCAGGAAACCAGTTTGCTCACTAGATTACCAATTTATTACAGAGTATATTAAAGGATACAAATAAATAGCCAGATGAAGAGACGTATAGGATGAGGTCCTGAACAAAGGAGCTTCTGTCCTCATGGAGTCTGGGGCCTGGCATGGTGGAAGTGTTCTGGTTCCCCAATTCTGAACCCTCTCCTTTGGGGTTTTTATGTAGGCTTCATTACATAGGCATGATTGGTTAAGTCATTGGCCATCAGTGATTGATTTCACCCTCCAAACCTTCTCCCCTCCCCAGAGGTCAGGGAACTGGGACTGAAAGTTCCAACCCTCTAATCACATGGTTGGTTCTCCTGGCAACCAGAGGTGTGGTCCAAAAGTCACCTCATTAACAGAACAAAAGACAACTTTGTTGCTCTCATCACTTAGGAAATTCTAAGGGTTTTAGGAGCTCTGTGCCAGAAACGGGGATGAAGACCAAATATATATTTCTTATTATAAATCATAATATCACAAGCATCTTTTTATATGTTTGTCATCTGTATATTTTTGATGAGGTGCCTGTTAAGATATTTGGCTCATTTTTTGAGTTGTTTTCTTCTTGTTGAGTTTTAAGAGTTCTTTGTATATTTTATCGCAAAAGCACCCTTCCTACCGTCTTGTAGCTTCTTCTTTGTCTTTGGATGTAGAATATCTCTTCTGGTAGGTCCCAGTCTTTTTTTGTTAATGGTTGTTCAGCAGTTAGTTGTGATTTTTGTGTTTTCATGAGAGGAGAGGCGCTCAAGTCCTTCTGTTCCACCATCTTGTCTCCAATGCTCTCTGTATATTTTAGATAACAGTCCGTTATCAGATAAGTTTTTAGCAAATATTTTCTCCCAGTCTGTAACTTGTCTTTCATTCTCTTGATCAGAGCTTTCATAGAGCAAAATTTTTAATTTTAATGAAGTCTGGCTTATCTATTCTTTTTTTCATGGATTGTGCCTTTGCTATTGTATCTAAAAGCTTATCACCAAACCCAAGGTCACCTAGATTTTCTCCTTTGTTATCTTCTAGGAGTTTTTTTTTTTTTCTTTTACAACTTTTAGGAGTTTTATATTTTATGTTTAGATCTTTGGTCCATTTTGAGTTAATTTTTGTAAAGGTGTAAGGTCTGTTTCTAGATTCTATTTTTTTTTTGGCATGTAGATGTCCAGTTGTTCTAGCACAATTTGTTGAAGAGATTCTCTTAACTCCATTGTATAGCCTTTGCTTCCTAGTCAAAGATCAGTTGACTATATTTATATGAGTCTATTTGGGGGCTCTGTGTTCTTTTCTATCAATCTATTGATCTATTCTTTCACCAATTCCATACCGTCTTGATTACTATAGTAAGTCGTAAAGTTGGGCAGGGTCAGTCCTCTGACTTTGATCTTGTCCTTAAATACTGAGTTGGCCAATTTGGGTCTTTAGCCTCTTCATATAAATTTTAGAATCAGTTTGTTGATTTCCACAAAATAATTTGCTGGGATTTTTTTTTAAATTACATTGAATCTATAGATCAAGAATGGAAGGACTGACATTTTGACACTATTGAATATTCCTATTCATGAACATGGACTATCTCTCTATTTAGTTCTTTGATTTTTCTCATCAGCTTTATGCTTTTCCTCATATAGATCTTGTACATATTTTGTTAGATTTGTACCTATGTATTTCATTTTTGGGGTGCTAATGTAAATGGTATTGTGTTTTTAATTTCAAATTCTACTTCATTGCTGGTATATAGGAAATCAGTTGACTTTAGTATGTTAACCTTGTACCCTGTAACCTTGCTTTAATTGCTTATTAGCTCCAGGAGATTTTTATAGGTTCCTTCAGATTTTCTACATAGACAACCAAGTTATCTGTGAAAAAAGACCAGCTTTATTTCGTTCTTCCCAATCAATATACCTTTCATTTCCTATTCTTTTTTTTTTTTTTTTTTTTTTTTTTTTGCGATACGCGGGCCTCCCACTGCTGTGGCCCCTCCCGCTGCGTAGTACAGGCTCCGGACTCACAGGCCCAGCAGCCATGGCTCACGGGCCCAGCCGCTCCACGGCACGTGGGATCCTCCCGGACCGGGACCGGGGCACGAACCCGTGTCCCCTGCATCGGCAGGCGGATTGTCAACCACTGCGCCACCAGGGAAGCCCCTCATTTCCTATTCTTGTCTTATTGTTTCAGCTAGGACTTTCAGTATAATGTGAAAAAGAGTGCTGAGAGGGGGCATCCTTGCATTGTACCTGATCTTAGTGGGAAAGCTTCTAGTTTTTCATCATTAAGTATGATGTTAGTTGTAGGTTTTTTGTAGATATTCATTATCAAATTGAGGAATTCCCCCCTTTATTCCTGGTTTACTGAGAGGTTTTTTTATTTTAACATGAGTGAGTGTTGGATTCTGCCAAAACTTTTGTCTGCATTATTTGATATGATCATGTGGTTCTTCTTCTTTAGCCTGTTGATATGATGGATTACATTAATTGATTTTTGAATGGTGAACCAGCCTTGCTACCTAGGATAAACCAATCAGAGAAGAAAAGAAATAAATGGAATCCAATTCAGAAAAGGAGAAATAAAGCTGGCACTGTTTGCAGACGACATGATACTATACATAGAGAATCCTAAAGATGCTACCAGAAAGCTACTAGAGCTAGTCGATGAATTTGGTAAAGTAGCAGGATACTAAATTAATGCACAGAAATCTCTTGCATTCCTACACAGTAATGATGAAAAATCTGAAAGAGAAATTAAGGAAACATGCCCATTTACCACTGCAACAAAAAGTATAAAATACCTATGAATAAACCTACCTAAGGAGACAAAAGACTCATATGCAGAAAATTATAAGACACTGATGAAAGAAATTAAAGATGATACAAATAGTTGGAGAGATATACCATGTTCTTGGATTGGAGGAATCAACATGGTGAAAATTACTCTACTACCCAAAGCAATCTACAGATTCAATGCAATCCCTATCAAACTACCACTGGCATTTTTCACAGAACTAGAACAAAAAAGTTCACAATTTGTATGGAAACACAAAAGACCCCAAATAGCCAAAGCAATCTTGAGAATGAAACATGGAGCTGGAGGAATCATGCTCCTTGACTTCAGACTACACTACAAAGCTACAGTAATCAAGACAGTATGGTACTGGTGCAAAAACAGAAATATAGATCGATGGAACTGGATAGAAAGCCCAGAGATAATCCTACACACATATGGACACCTTATCTTTGATAAAGGAGGCAAGAATATAGAGTGGAGAAAAGACAGCCTCTTCAATAAGTGGTGCTGGGAAAACTGGGCAGGTACATGTAAAAGTATGAAATTAGAACACTCCCTAACACCATACACAAAAATAAACTCAAAATGGATTCAAGACCTAAATGTAAGGCCAGACACTATCAAACTCTTAGAGGAAAACATAGGCAGAACACTCTGTGACATAAATCACAGCAAGATCCTTTTTGACCCACCTCCTAGAGAAATGGAAATAAAAACAAAAATAAACAAATGGGACCTAATGAAACATAAAAGCTTTTGCATAGTAAAGGAAACCATAAACAAGATGAAAAGACAACCCTCAGAATGGGAGAAAATATTTGCAAATGAAGCAACTGACAAAGGATTAATCTCCAAAATTTACAAGCAGCTCATGCAGCTCAATAACAAAACAAACAAACAACCCAATCCAAAAATGGGCAGAAGACCTAAATAGACATTTCCCCAAAGAAAGAATGCTCAACATCATTAATCATTAGAGAAATGCAAATCAAAACTACAGTGAGATATCATCTAACACCAGTCAGTATGGCCATCATCAAAAAATCTAGAAACAATAAATGCTGAAGAGGGTGTGGAGAAAAGGGAACCCTCTTGCACTGTTGGTGGGAATGTAAATTGATACAGCCACTATGGAGAACAGTATGGAGGTTCCTAAAAAAAACTAAAAATAGAATTACCATATGACCCAGCAATCCCACTACTGGGCATATACCCTGAGAAAACCATAATTCAAAAAGAGTCATGTACCAAAATGTTCATTTCAGCTCTGTTTACAATAGCCAGGACATGGAAGCAACCTAAGTTTCCATTAACAGATGAATGGATAAAGAAGATGTGGCACATATATAAAATGGAATATTACTCAGCCATAAAAAGAAATGAAATTGAGTTATTTGTAGTGAGGTGGATGGACCTAGAGTCTGTCATACAGAGTGAAGTAAGTCAGAAAGAGAAAAACAAATACCATTTGCTTACACATACATATGGAATCTAAGAAAGAAATAAAAAAGATCATGAAGAACCTAGGGGTAAGATGGGAAAAAAGACCCAGACCTACTAGAGAATGGACTTGAGGATATGGGGAGGGGGAAGGGTAAGCTGTGACAAAGCGAGAGAGTGGCATGGACATATATACACTACCAAACGTAAAATAGATAGCTAGTGGGAAGCAGCCGCATAGCACAGGGAGATCAGCTTGGTGGTTTGTGACCACCTAGAAGGGTGGGATAGGGAGGGTGGGGGGTAGGGAGATGCAAGAGGGAAGAGATATGGGAACATATGTATATGTATAACTGATTCACTTTGTTATAAAGCAGGAACTAACCATTGTAAAGCAATTATACTCCAATAAAGATATTAAAAAAAAAAAAAGATCAGCTGTTATCCTTATGGGGATTCCCTTGTGTGTTTTGTTGTTTTTCCCTTGCTGCTTTTAATGTTTTTTCTTTGTATTTAATTTTTGATAGTTTAATTAATATGTGTCTTGGTGTGTTTCTCCTCGGATTTATCCTTTATGGGACTCTCTTTGCTTCCTGGACTCGATTAACTATTTCCTTTCCCATATTAAGGAAGTTTTCAACTATAATCTCTTAAAATATTCTCTCAGTCCCTTTCTTTTTCTCTTCTTCTGGGACCCCTATAATTCGAATGTTGGTGCATTTAATGTTGTCCCAGAGGTCTCTGAGACTGTCCTCAGTTCTTTTCATTCTTTTTTCTTTATTCTGCTCTGCAGTAGTTATTTCCAGTATTTTATCTTCCAGGTCGCTTATCCGTTCTTCTGCCTCAGTTATTGTGCTATTGATCCCTTCTAGAGTATTTTTTTCATTTATTGTGTTGTTCATCACTGTTTGTTTGCTCTTTAGCTCTTCTAGCTCCTTGTTAAATGTTTCTTGTATTTTCTCCATTCTGTTTTCACGATTTTGGATCTTCTTTACTATCATTATTCTGAATTCTTTTTCAGGTAGACTGCCTGTTTCCTCTTCACTTGTTAGGTCTGGTGTTTTTTTTCCTTGCTCCTTCATCTGCTGTGTGTTTCTCTGTCTTCTCACTTTGCTTAACTTACTGTGTTTCAGGTCTTGTTTTCGCAGGCTGCAGGTTCATAGTTCCCGTTGTTTTTGGTGTCTGTCCCCAGTGGCTAAGATTGGTTCAGTGTGTTGTGTAGGCTTCCTGGTGGAGGGGACTTGTGCTTGTGTTCTGGTGGATGAGGCTGGATCTTGTCTTTCTGGTGGGCAGGTCCACGTCTGGTGGTGTGTTTTGGGGTGTCTGTGGCCTTATTATGATTTTAGGCAGCCTTTCTGCTAATGGATGGGGTTGTGTTCCTGTCTTGCTAGTTGTTTGGCATAGGGTGTCCAGCACTGTAGCTTGCTGGTCGTTGAGTGGAACTGGGTCTTGGTGTTGAGATGGAGATCTCTGGGAGATTTTCACCGTTTGATATTATGTGGAGCTGGGAGGTCTCTTGTGGACCAGTGTCCTGAAGTTGGCTCTCCCACCTCAGAGGCACAGCCCTGACTCCTGGCTGGAGCATCAAGAGCCTGTCATCCACACGGCTCAGAATAAAAGGGAGAAAAAAAAAGAATGAAAGAAAGAAGATAAAATAAAGTTATTAAAATAAAAAAATAATTATATTAAGAAAAAAAATTTTTTTAAGTAAAAAAACGGACAGACAGAACCCTAGGACAAATGGTAAAAGCAAAGCTATAGAGACAAAGTCACACACAGAAGCATGCACATGCACACTCACAAAAAGAGAAAAAGGGAAAAAAAAATATATATATATCTTTGCTCCCAAAGTCCACCTCCTCAATTTGGGATGACTTGTTGTCTCTTCAGGTATTCCACAGATGCAGGGTACATAAAGTTGATTGTGGAGATTTAATCTGCTGCTCCCGAGGCTGCTGGGAGAAATTTCCCTTTCTCTTCTTTGTTCGCACAGCTCCCGTGGTTCAGCTTTGGATTTGGCCCCGCCTCTGCGTGTAGGTCACCTGAGGGCATCTGTTCTTCGCTCAGACAGGACGGGGTTAAAGGAGAAGCTGCTTTGGGGGCTCTGGCTCACTCAGGCCAGGGGGAAGGAGGGGTACGGATGCGAGGCGAGCGTGTGGCGGCAGAGGCCTAAGTGACGTTGCACCAGCCTGAGGCGCGCTGTGCGTTCTCCCGGGGGAGTTGTCCCTGGATCACGGAACCCTGGCAGTGAGGGGCTGCACAGGCTCCCGGGAGGGGAGGTGTGGATAGTGACCTGTGCTCGCACACAGGTTTCTTGGTGGCGGCAGCCACAGCCTTAGTGTCTTATGCCCGTCTCTCGTGTCTGCGCTGTTAGCCGCGGCTCGCGCCCATCTCTGGAGCTCCTTTAAGCAGCGCTCTTAATCCCCTCTCCTCACGCACCAGGAAACAGAGGCAAGAAAAAGTCTCTTGCCTCTTCAGCAGCTCCAGGCTTTTTCCCGGACTCCCTCCTGGCTAGCTGTGGTGCTCTAGCCCCCTTCAGGTTGTGTTCACGCCGCCAACCCCAGTCCTCTCCCTGGGATACGACCTCCGAAGCCGGAGCCTCAGCTCCCAGCCCCCGCCCGCCCCGGCGGGTGAGCAGACAAGCCTCTCGGGCTTGTGAGTGCTGGTTGGCGCCGGTCCTCTGTGCGGGGATCTCAACGCTTTGCCCTCCGCACCCCTGTTGCTGTGCTCTCCTCTGCGGCTCCAAAGCTTCCCTCCTTCGCCACCCGCAGTCTTTCCCCACGAAGGGGCTTCTAGTGTGTGGAAACCTTTCCTCCTTCATGGCTCCCTCCCACTGGTGCAGGTCCCGTCCCTATTCTTTTGTCTCTGTTTATTCTTTTTTCTTTTGCCCTACCCAGGTATGTGGGGAGTTTCTTGCCTTTTGGGAGGTCTGAGGCCTTCTGCCAGCATTCAGTAGGTGTTCTGTAGGAGTTGTTCCACATGTAGATGTATTTCTGATGTATTTGTGGGGAGGAAGGTGATCTCCGTGTCTCTCTCTTCCGCCATCTTGCAGCTCCTCCGTAGATTATTGATTTTAGATCTTTTTCTTTCCTTATATGTATGTGTGTGTGCATATATGTATATACGTGTGTGTATATTTATATATATATTCTAGAGGAAGTACATGGCATGCTTTCAGGGACCACAGATGGTAGTCAAAGCAGAGTGCAGACAGAGAGAGGGAGGACCTGTGGCTCATGCCTTTGTTAGGATCCATGGGTGGAGTACTTTGTGGTTCCCAGGCTAAGGCTGGATTGGTCAACTCAAAACAAAAGTGTGGGGTTTCATTAAGCCCCACAGGGGTCTTATCTAAGAGGTATATAAGGGGAAGATGTTGGGAGGTGGGGCACTGTTGATCACAGGGGCTGTTGGGGAAGTCATATTAGGAACTTACATGAGCTTGTGACTCTGTGGACTGCTATCTAGAGCATGCACTTGCATGAGGGCTCGTGTCAATTTAAGATCCCTGCAGGATACTTAGCCAAACAATATGGATTCAGAGGCAGTGATGCAGTAGAGTAGCTTAGCTAAACTCTTTTTTTTTTTTTTTTTTTGGCTCGGCGGGCCTCTCACTGTTGTGGCCTCTTCCGCTACGGAGCACAGGCTCTGGATGCGCAGGCTCAGCGGCCATGGCTCACAGGCCTAGCTGCTCCGCGGCATGTGGGATCTTCCCGGACCGGGGCACGAACCCGTGTTCCCTGCATCGGCAGGCAGACTCTCAACCACTGTGCCACACCAGGGAAGCTTAGCTAAACTCTTGACAATCTATCCTGTGATGCCTTGTCATCAGGAATAACAATCACTTGTGTAGTGGATATGTTCAAGGACATAGGTATTGTTTTCTTTCTTTAAAAAAAAATTTTTTTTGACCGTGCTGCATGGCATGTGGGATCCTAGTTCCCATATCAGGGAGCAAGCCTGCACCCCCTGTATTGGAAGCACGGAGTCCCAACAACTGGACCACCAGGGAAGTCCCAGTATTGTTTTCTGAAACCACCTTAAGGCACATTTAACCAAGGCAATAATGATGAAGCCTATGATAAATAGACTTGCTATTGTTTGGAATCCAGTTCTTAGCCATTGCCCTCAGGTGGATGTCGAGAGCCATGAGAACAAATCAGGGACCTCGGAATGTGGGAATTTGTTGAAATACTTTAGTGATATTAAGCATGACCTGTATCTCTTGACGTCTGGAGGTTGGCCTGTAACAATGTTACAATAATAGGGATCATCTCCATGGATAACTTGCAGACTGGGCAGAGTCAAGTAGACCTGCTCCAGCCCCTTGAGTCAGATCCACAACAGACTATGAATGAGGTGTTATTCATCATTAAGAGGCGATGAGTATACAGGACGAGGTCCAGCCTTTGTGTTTGAATATAGTTGGTAGCCCTCAGAAAGTACTGTGGTTACTTTGATGCCTACCCACAGGGTGCCATGTGTAGGGTCTAGATTAGGGGTTTGGTCCAGCCTAAATGAGGCTTGAGTTGTTTTGGAGGGAATTAACACAAGGGTCTGATAACCAGGAAGAGCTATAGGATACATAGGGACATGGGGCTGTACCTCTTGCCCTGAGTGCTCACAGACCCAACATCTTTTTACTTGCAAGTCCTGAGCTGCCACCTTGCAGGTTTGTATGAATATATTTGTCATGTAGAATCTGGGGTTGTGGTGTGGGGCAGGGTCATGGCATGCAACAGGGAGGAGTTGTGGATGAGATGTAGAGAGGTGTGGAGGTAGCTTTTGGGGTATGGAGGATGTGCTGGCAGTGGTGTTGGTGCTGGGAATAATGAGGGGAGTAGGCCTGTTGTGGATACATCAGGTAGAAAGCAAACGCTGTAATCTAGTACACTGAGCAGGGAACACAGCACTGAGAATTCCCTGACCATGGGGTCTAGACAGGTCAGTCAAGCTAGAGGTGCCTCACTGTGGCTCATATAGTTTAGAATACATTGTTTGGCTTGCCATAAAGGTGAAATGATGTCTAATGCTGCCAGGCAGTCAGCAGGAGACTTATAGATTTTCAAGGGTTTTTATAGAGGCAAGGTTTCATGAGGCAAGCAGTTAGCTATTTCAGGAAAATAGTACTCTGTAGAGTCTTCTGGCTTGATCAACTGGAGGCGTTTTTGCAACTTGGCCTTGAGGTTAACAGTCACTGTCACCGAACTGCACTTGGGTCGGCTCGCCCAACACGTGCAGCAAAGCCAATCTACTGACACGGGATTGTGGTGAAGGAAAGTACAGTGTTTATTTGCAGGGCACCAAGCAA
Source organism: Lipotes vexillifer (assembly GCF_000442215.2). Classification (NCBI taxonomy): domain Eukaryota; kingdom Metazoa; phylum Chordata; class Mammalia; order Artiodactyla; family Lipotidae; genus Lipotes; species Lipotes vexillifer. The sequence continues at coordinate 1,187,726 of NW_006792448.1, forward strand.
GGATAGCAGGTGGCTCATGCTCAAAAGACCTAAATTCCCTGATGGCTTTCAAGGATGAGTTTTTAAAGACAAAGTGAGGGAGAGGGTCATGGGTAACATGATCGGGTCATGGGTAACATGATCAGCTCACACACAGTTCTCTGATTGGTGGGTGGTGGGCAACAGGATGATGTTTTGGGAATCTAAATCATCAGTCTTCTGGCTCCCCACAGTTGGGGGTCTCTCCTATAGTCGGGGGTCTATGTGCTGGTGGTCAGGATCTGGTGGGGTGCTGGTGTCTATAAAAAAACTTTAAGAGTGTGTATCAGATTGCTATCTATATCCCTCAGGGAGGAACCACAATCCCCTGACTGTTTTATGGCTGACTTACTGTTTAAGTTACTATTACTTTTCTTGCTTGACTGCTTTTTCTTTGTTTCTGCATTACCCCGATTCTCTAATTATTAACTTATTGAGCCTGGTCTTTAAAACTCAAGAGGACGAGGAAACCGAAGCTTTTTCTACAAAAAAGAAGCAGGGGACACAGAGAGCTCTGTGACCGGGAAGGTCCCATAGGGTCCTGCTTGGTTTCAACAGCCTTGAGGTTAACAGTCACCACAGTCATCACCCACTGGTGTGGAAGGGATCTGGGAGACAAAAGTCCCAACGTCCAATGAGGTTGGGGCACGTTGTCTCCCTCTTTGTTCTGTTGGGTTGTTGTGTTGTCACCTGAGGTGCAGTCATGTCCAGCAGTGAGCCCTTGGTCTGGGACTATGTTCTCTGTGGAGCTAGTGTGCTTCGGGGTGTCAGAGGCTAGCTTGCACTAGCCTTACACTAGCCTCTTCCCAGGTGGAGAGTCATGAAGGGTAGGAATGGCTGGTTGGTGTTAAGTTCTGAGTATAAATGCTAGAGGCCTGACTCAGGATGAAACTACAAGTATGCGCTCTACTACTAGTTGAGCAGATTCAGTGAACTCCACTGGGTCATCAGGGGCATACCTTGCAAAGGAACACTTGGTGTCCATGACCAAGCTTTGTGGGGACTCTAACCACAATGTGTATAGATTCTGAGCACAATGATAGGCTAGTCCTAGGGACATTTTGTGGATGGCAGCTTTGTAATCCAGAGATCACCCCATTAAAACTATAGTAAGATCATTAGAGCATGAACCTGCCAGCCAGAGGAGTCTGACTTGGTTACATTGAGAGGGCCATTCTGCCTGGGATATAATTTGAGGCATGGTATAAAAGGGAGTGACTCACTTAAGCATCGCTTCTACTGGCACCATTTAATGTAGAGGGAGGTGAACTCTGGGTCAGAATCCATGCCTTTTGGCAAACTGGCAGAAACTCTTTTAACAGGGCCTGCCAGCACCTGGTGCTCTGTTATCCAGTTGTGCCCCTGGCTGGTTTTGTTCCAGCATATCTCCTGAGACATGGTCAGGCCTGAGGGGTCTACTGGTAATCCTATTATCCATGCTGTACACAGTAAGAGTAATAGGCACATCTAAGATCATTTACATTTGACTGACTTGCAGAGTCCTCCTTTGGGGCCAGCAATCTGGATACTGACCAAAGGTGGGGTATAGTTGCTTTGGAGCATGAGCTCATTTACCTCTTCATCTAAGGTTAGGTAGGGACCCAGCCCACATCTGCTGATAGAGGCTGCTAGATCCCAGGGTCCTTTTTGGATTTCATTTCCTAATGTGGTTGACAACAACTAGGTTGAGGGCCACTCTTCCTCTCTCTGAGATCCACACAGTTCAGCTAGTGGGTCCTGGAGCTATAATTTCAATCTCCAGCAAAATTTGTGATGAATTTGTTTTAATTAACCAGCCTTTATAACCCAAATAATGAGTCGTAGCTGGTGGCCCTAGATTCGTGACTGATACTGAGTCATCTTCTGGGTCAATAAAATCTGTATAATCATGATTCTAAGGAATTTGGTAGGGATTTGTCCTCTCAGGCTTTCAATTATAAGAGGATCATATTGCACAATCTGCCCTTGACTGGGTTGCCAGCGTGTGGAAGACAGAGAGACAATGGAATAATCAAAATGGTAAGGGGAGTATTCACCTGGTGAGTGGATGTGAATGGTATCCTCTCTAATGTCAAAGGATTGGGGGTTCCCTTTTAGTACTAACAGGGGAGTCTTTGGAGGAGACTGGTAGTACGTGTGGTGGCGTTTAGAGACACGAAGCTGGGAATTAAATAGTATTAGAGCCTGGGGCCAAATTTCTGTCCATTTGGGGGACAACGTAGTGTATAAGAGCTTGAGGAGTATATCTATGAGTAGGCCATTGTGTCTTTCTGTAAGTCCAGCTGCTTGAGGCTGGTAAGCTAAGTAGAATTCCACAAGATTCTATATTCTAGAGCCCATGACAGAACAACTTGGGAGGTGAAATGGGTACCTTGATCTGAATCTATGCTTGGTGGGGCAAAGGGGATGAGCACATACTTGATTAAGAAGGAAGTCACATAATGGGAAGCAGCCAGCAGACATCCAGTGAAGGTATGGATGATGGTGTTTGCATACCTATTAGATCTCGTGGAGGGCAACAGCAGCCTGATAAACTCCATATGCCATCTGAAATAGAGTCTGTCGCTTGGGGCATGTATCCCCACCAAGCATCTTTCCAGAGTTTTGTTCGGGAGCAAAGGAAGCAATTATCTACCACCACTTTGGCTAGAGCTGGAGTAAAGGGCATACACCTGTATGCCCAGTCAGTAAGTGCTGTCACTCCCCTATGGCCTGATATAATATGGGCCCACTCTGCTAGTGGGTATGGCACTGAGGAATAGTTGTGTCCAGGGTCGCTTTTGGTACTCCGGGAGGGGGCTCATACATGTAATTTAGATGAGTCTGTAATGTTACTATATGCTTCTGGTGTTTGCTGTGTGTGTGTGTGCAGAAACGAGTGACCCTAATCGGCATGTGTGAGTTGGCTATTTCTTTCCAAATGGAGGCACCCCAGATGGGCTTTCCCTGAATCATGAAATTATCCTTTTGCCATTGTCCAGACTAGACTGTGAATCCATTGGCTACCTCCCAGGAGTGAAGGAAAAATATGTGCCCTTAGAAATCTCATTTTTATGATCTGTCATAGGTCAAGGTACACTGCCTCTAACTCTGCCAGTTGGACCGAGTCAAGAGAGCTGTCCTATACTAGGAATGTGCCATGGCCTATGTGTACAATGGTGGTGCTGCCAATGATGAAGAATACCAACTCCCTTTCCATGTCAGATTTTGTTTGCAAGGGCCTCCCCAAACTACTAGATGGGCTGGCATGAGGGTGCCACTAGTTGCACCTCAATGTCAGTGAGCAAGGGGCTGGGCATGGGGAAACCACTTTCCTGTAATTTGGAAAGACGCTTGATATCAGATTTAGCCCTTTTCTGAAGGTGCGATTTCCATTTTAACAGTGAGGCCTCAGTGGTCGTGCCGAGCCTCTGCCAGGTTGAACCCCTCACAAAGCGGAGGAACATGGCCTTGTAATTTGCGGGGGGACTCCCTGTAAGAAGAATTATCTGGATTTGGGGTCAATTAGGGCCTCTTCAGGATTGGAGGTGAAATCTAGGTCATCTGGGTTGCTCTGTTCAAAGAAGTGATAGATCCATTGACCCATATCAATCTTACAGAGAGGGAGTCAGGCCTCATCTAGTGTTTTCCATTGGCTTTGAACCTTTGTGGTAATAACCGCAGTAGAAGGGTGATCTCAGTGCCAAGCGTTAAAAATCCAAGTAAACAGGGGAAGGGATTCTCTTTCTATACCTTTAGGGCTAGTGCCTTTGGGTTTGGACTCTCCCTGGTCATTGGAAGCCTCGATTATGGTGTTTCCCTTTTCCCACATGGAAGGCTAGAGGTTGCCCAGAGTTGGGTATTTCCCTTCCCCCAGGTCAGTGAGGCTCTGATAAAATCCCAGCAGGTTAGGCTCTGGTTAAATACTTTCTCCTGAGGCCAAACCTTATTAAGAAGAATAGAATGCTCTGGTGTATTTCAGAATGGTTCATTTTCCCCTCCCCTTGCCATAAGCATGAGGGGATTTTTCTCTGATATTTACTGTAGAACCTGAGGTAAGGTTTTGTGAGTTTACAGGAGGTAAAACTCACAAAAGTGTGGGGTCCCCCTGGATGATTGGGTCCGCTTAGAGTTTTTAACTCAGAGCAGTCCACACTGAGTCTCCAGCCAATCTCATTGTGTTTTCAATTTGCATTTCCATAATAGCTAATGATGTTGACCAACTTTTAATGTGCTTATTCGCCATCTGTATATCCTCTTCAACCAAATGTCTTCTGATATCTTTTGCCCATTTTTCTAATTGGATTGCTTATTTGATTTTTCCCTTTCTTTCTTTCTCTGTCTTTCTTTCTTACTATTTTTGCTATTGAGCTTTTTCTTCTCAATTGTATCTTTTTATTAATTTCTTAACAGCTTCATTAAGGTATCATTCATAAAACATAAAATTCACCCATTTAGAGTGTACATTTCAATGGATTTTAGTGCAACCATCACCGCAGTTGATTTTAGAACATTTTTATTATCCCACTTCCCCTCTTCCCCTCCCTCCACCCCCAATCCTAAGCAACTACTAATAGACTTTCTGTCTCTATTGATTCCCTATTCTGGACTTTCATAGGAATGAAATCATATATTATGGGACCTTCTGAGTGGCTTCTTTCACTCAGCATAATGTTTTCAAGGCTTATCCATGTTGTAACCTGTATGAGTAGTTTATGCCTTTATACGGCTGAATAATATGTCAGTGTATGGATATACCACATTTTGTTCATACATTTGTCAGTTGATGGACATTTGAGTTGTTTCCACTTTTTTGCTATTATGAATAATGCTAATGTGAACATTCATATGTGAATTTTTGTTTGGACATATATTTTTGTTTCTCTTGGGCATATACCTAGGAGTAGAATTACTGACTCCATGTTTAAGCTTGTGAGTGATCACCAAATTGTTTTTCAAAGAGGCTTCACTGTTTTACATTCTCACATACTTAGGAGGGTTCTGATTTTTCCACATGCTTGTTAACATTTGTTATTGTCTGTCTTTTTAATTTTAACCATCCTAGTTTGTCTAAAGTAGTATGTCACTGTGGTTTTCATTTGCATTTCCCTAATGACTAATAACGTTGAGCCTCTTTTTCTGTGCATATTGGCCATTTATATATCTTCCTTGGAGTAATCTATCTAAAGGCTACTGAAGTCTTAAGAAGTATGTTCAAGTTATTTGCCCAGTTTTTAACTGGGTTGTCTTTTTATTATTGAGTTGTAGGAGCTCTTTTTATGTTCTAGACACAAATCCCTTATCACATAAGTGATCTGTAAATATTTTTCTCATTCTGTGGGTTGCCTTTTCACTCTTGATGGTGTCCCTTGAACTACAAGAGTTTTAAATTTTGATGAAGTAAAATTCCTCTATATTTTCTGTTGTTCTGTCTTGTGCTTTTTGGTGTCATATCTAAAACACTCTTATTACCCCAAGGTCATGAAGATGTCCTGTTTTCTTCTTAAAGTTTTATAGTTTTAGCTCTGACATTTAGGCCTTTGATCCATTTTTTTTTAAAGATTTTTTTGATGTGGAGAATTTTTAAAGTCTTTATTGAATTTGTTACAATATTATTTCTGTTTTATGTTTTGGTTTTTTGGCTGCAAGGCATGTGGGATCTTAGCTCCCTGACCAGGGACTGAACCCACACCCCCTGCATGGGAAGGTGAAGTCTTAACCACTGGGCTGCCAGAGAAGTACCTGCCTTTGATCCATTTTGAGTTAACTTTTGTATATGGTATGAGGTAGAGGCCTAACTTCATTCTTTTGCATGTGGATATCCAGTTGTCCCAGCACCATTTGTTGAAGAAACTATTTTTCCTCTATTGAATTGTCTTGGCACTATGTCAAAAATAAATTGACAGTAAATGTGAGGGTTTATTTTGGACTCTCAGTTCTATTCCATTAATCTATATATCCATTCCTAGGCCAATATCATGTCTTGATCACTATAGATTTGTAGTAAGTTTGAAATCAGGAAATGTGAATTTTCCAGCTTTGTTCTTCATTTTCAAATTGTTGTGGCTATTCCAGCTCCCTTGAATTTCCATTTGAATTTAGGATCAGCTTGTCAATTTCTGCAAAGAAACCAACTGGGATTTTGATAGGGATTATTTTGAATTTATAGACCAATTTGGGGATAATTGCCATTTTAACAATATTGTCTTCTGATCCATGAACATCGGATATCTTTCCATTTATTTAGGTCTTCCTTAATTTTTTTCAGTAATGCTTCTTAGTTTTCAGAGTATAAGGTTTGCACTTCTTTTGTTAAATTATTCCCCAAAGTATGAAACTTTGTATACAAGCCATTCTGAGGGTGCAGCTACACCCTCAGATCTTGCTAGTTCTACCTCAAATCTGTTATATTCTCAAAAGAGATCAGAGATTGGATGGAACAGCACAAATATAATACCATGAAAGACAGAAGGCAACTGAAATTACCTGTGTAATAAAGCCTCGTTCACAGCCTTAGCTGCACAGTCAAATCACCTGGGGGACTTAAAAGCTATCCATTAGATAGGAATCTTGAGGGGTGAGACTTAGTACTTTTTAAAGCTCCCCAGGTGATTTCAAAGTGTAGCTAAGATTGACATTTGCTGTTGTAAATTATCAACTAACTCATCTTCTAGTCAGAGACAGTGCTGTAATAATAGTAGTGACTTATTTTATCAGGTTGATATTTCATCTACCTAAATTAAAATAAATGAAAATAAAGTTGTATAATTAAAAATTATTTGGGAACTTCTTTGAGAAACAATTTGAGAAAGTATTTGAATTACTATTTGAACTGTTCAAAAATGTGTTATAAAACATTTCAAACAGATGCAAAGAATAGTACAATGAACCCCCATGCGTCAATTTCCTAACTTCAACAACCGTCAACCAATAGCTATTCTTGTTTCATCTGTCCCTCCCACCCATTTTCCACTGTCACCCGAATTTTTTTAAAATAAATTTATTTATTTTTGGCTGCATTGGGTCTTCATTGCTGCACGTGGGCTTTCTCTAGTTGCAGCAAGCGGGGGCTACTCTTCATTGTGGCGCGCAAGTTTCTCATTGCAGTGGCTTCCCTTGTTGCGGAGCACATGCTCTAGGCGCGTGGGCTTCAGTAGTTGTGGCACGTGAGCTCAGTAGTTGTGGCTTGCGGGCTCTAGAGCACAGGCTCCATATCTGTGGCGCATGGGCTTAGTTGCTCCGCAGCATGTGGGATCTTCCCGGACCAGGGATCGAACCCATGTTCCCTGCATTGGCAGGCAGATTCTTAATCACTGTGCCGCCAGGGAAGCCCCACCCCAAACATTTTTAAGTAAACCCTAGAAATAATATTTTACAATATCTGTAAATGTTTCAGTATGTAATTCTGAAATATTGGAATTGTAGCTCTAAAAGATTATTTTAAAACTTATCCTCTATATCATTATCATACCTAAAAGTTTTAACAACATGAGTTAATTTTTATGTTATGTAGGAAGATATGATAAGAGAACAGAAGATATATCATCAGTACTTGGCACAGCGGCGTGAGGAAGAAAAAGCTCAGGAGAAAGACCTGGACAGAATGTTAGAGAAAGAGAAGGAAAAGAAGTTTGCTGAGAAGGACAAGGAGCTGAGACTTGAAAAGGAGGCAAGAAAACAACTTTTGAATGAGGTCATGTGTACAAGAAAACTGCAAGTTCAAGAAAAGTGTAAGGGAATGAATTATAATTATATTATATTTGGGCCTTAATTCAATTTAAGTAGCAACCAAAATATTTATTAAATAAGTATTATGTGTGAAATACTATGAAGAATGTAAAAAGGATTAAGGCAAGATCCCTGCTTTGCAGGGACCTTACCTAAGTGAATACTTGAATATCTTACTGCAGGTGTCTCCATACATCCATACCTGCATGCCTTTGCTTGGGTAGTTTTCTCTCCCTATGATACTTTTGATCTTGAGAAATCCTGGACATCCTTCAAGGCCAGCTCAAATATCTCATTCCTTGAGAGGCCCTCTGTGTTCCTCTATTCATAATAAATCTTCTTTCTGGGGTTCTCACCATTGCTTGTTCACATCTCTTAGCATACCACTGAATTCCCTCAGCTTCAGTGCTTGGTCACAGAAGGAAATATTTGTTGAGAGGATTTCTATACCCAGATGTAAACATTTACCAGTAGGGTACTATGGACTTCACACTAGCTGTCTTTGCAAGAGAAAGCTCATCTTGGTTCCATTGATTAATTCTCCACTCCAGGAATTATAATGGCAGTTGAAAATTGTTAAGCCAGTATTAGATGGAGTTTTAAGAAATGAGAAGAAAGCTTCTATGATAAAATGATTTCTGTATTCTCCCATGATAAATGTTCTAGAATATGTTGAGAAAACATGGAAAATTTAAGTATTTGGAACCATTTATAAACAAGGAAATAAAATCAACCATAATGCACCACCCAGGAATAGCTACTGTTCACAACTTCCTGTATTTCCTTCGAGTATTTTTTATTATGTATGTCATTTCCCCTCACAAATTAGGATCTTGATGTATATATATTTTTTACAGCCTGCATTTCCCACTTATCATAAACATTTTTCCAGGTTATTTTTCTTCAATTGTAAGATTTGTAATGCTGCCTAGAAATCCATTATAAAAATGGACCATAATTTATTTTACCTAAACACAGCTAATGGACCTTCAGCTTGTTTCGAATCTTTTTCCTCCCGTGTTAGCATTGGAGGTTACTGTCTCTGTACATAGGTTTTTTGGCTCATATATGATTAAGATAAATTCCTGTAAATGGATTTGGGACCAAAGATATGTACATTTTAGATGTATATTGCCTGGTTTTATTTATTCTTTTGTGAACTCTGTTCTCTTTGTCATTTTTTTACCTACTGGGTTGTTTAAGTTTTCCTTATTTAATTTATAAGAGACTTACCTACTGTTTTTCCAATACTGATTTTGTAATGAATAAAGTCCCCTATTAATATAAATGGCAATAGAACTGTTTGTCCTCGAGAAGAGAAAGGTGAGAAGTGTTCAAACAGTGGTAATCTGGTATGAAAAAGGCTGATCATAGATTTCAATGACTAATTATTAAGAGAAAATCTCTGTAGATTGCAGCACATATGAATCTAAACCCCATTCTTTCCTTAATGGAGATGACTACTTCTACCTTATTAAGCTAAGATTCAGCCCAGTGATTCTAAGCTCTGCCTTTCTAAAGACAATATGGCATCGATGCCCCGAAAGATGTCAGCAAGTCTTTTCTGAAAAAGTCATTCAGCAAAAATTACTTTTGTCTTTCTTAGTGCAACGAAAAGCAAAAGAACAGGAAGAACGTGCTATGGAACAGGAACGTATAAATGAAGGTCTTAAAGAGCTTAACCGTGAAGAGAGGGAGGATTTTACAAGGTATGATTTTGTTTTCTTTATTATTACTAACTAACCAAAAATAGGAGATTTTTAGCATAGAGGACAATGTGCCATAATTCATGTATTATTGATGTTATTTTACATCAGTCTTAAATTTGTCCTAAAAGCTCAATTCAGTTTATAAAATTTCATATAAAAATAAGCAACAACCATTTTGGTAAAATTAAATTCTGTACATTGTGTAATTCTGATTATACACATTAGGTATTAAACTAGATAAACATCTTAAAAAAATAAAACAAATTAGAAACAATTTTTATAAAGTAGGCACCAACCCTAAATCGTAATGAAATAAGTTTTTCCCGCATGAAATAAACCCGGAAATAGAGCGTGACCTAATTAGTTAGATTAACAGAAATGGCTTATGGGGTTATGATTCCATGCAAATGTCCCAGGAAGATTTTTTGTAGCCTCGCTGAGCTGGAAAACTGAAGTGCTCTGGGTGCTTTGAGATGTACCACTTCCCTCCTCGGGCAAGGGTCCCTCTGATCACCATAATCAGGCTCAGGTAGAGAAAATCGGCTGATGCCTCCTTGCAGCCTTTCACAGATCATAGCAGTCCCTTCCCACTGATGACTATGGCACCCAGTTCAGGTGACCAGTGTGGTGGAGAAAGAGGACCTGGCTCCTCTAATTGCTTGTCACCCTCCCTGTCCCTAGGGCCTGTTCCCCGGCTCACCCATATTTGGTGCATAGAAATAAGCTCTCTTCTTTATAGGAAGAGTATGGTTTATATACCTGAGCCTATTGTTACTTTGGGGGCACTACCAACAATATATGGCCTACCCTACTTACTTTCTCTACTTGTTCTGCTCTGGAGGTCCTTCCTTCTCACTTTTGAAAAGTCTGTTGTTGGAGATGTGAAGGGAATTTAATGAATAACAACTGTCTTCCCTGCCCAACTTTTATTTTTTTCTTATTTTAACATCTTTATTGGAGTATAATTGTTTTCCAATGGTATATTACTTTCTGCTATATCATAAAGTGAGTCAGCTCTACGTATACATATATCCCCACATCCCCTCCCTCTTGCTTCTCCCCCCCACCCTCCCTATCCCACCCCTCTAGGTGGTCACAGAGCACCTAGTTGATCTCCCTGTGCTATGCGGCTGCTTCCCACTAGCTATCTACCTTACGTTTGGAAGTGTATATGTGTCCATGCCTCTCTCTCACTTTGTCACAGCTTACCCTTCCCCCTCCCCATATCCTCAAGTCCATTCTCTAGTAGGTCTGTGTCTGCATTCCTGTGTTACCCCTAGGTTCTTCATGACATTTTTTTCCTTAAATTTCATATATATGTGTTAGCATATGGTATTTGTCTTTCTCTTTCTGACTTACTTCACTCTGTATGACAGACTCTAGGTCCATCCACCTCACTACAAATAACTCAATTTCGTTTCTTTTTATGGCTGAGTAATATTCCATTGTATATATGTGCCACATCTTCTTTATCCATTCATCTGTCGATGGACACTGAGGTTGCTTCCATGTCCTGGCTATTGTAAATAGAGCTGCAATGAACATTGTGGTACATGACTCTTTTTGAATTATGGTTTTCTCAGAGTATATGCCCAGTAATGGAATTGCTGGGTCATATGTTACTTCTATTTTTAGTTTTTTAAGGAACCTCCATACTGTTCTCCATAGTGGCTGTACCAATTCACATTCCCACCAGCAGTGCAAGAGTGTTCCCTTTTCTCCACACCCTCTCCAGCATTTATTGTTTCTAGATTTTTTGATGATGGCCATTCCGACCGGTGTGAGATGATATCTCATTGTAGATTTGATTTGCATTTCTCTAATGATTAATGATGTTGAGCATTCTTTCATGTGTTTGTTGGCAGTCTGTATATCTTCTTTGGAGAAATGTCTATTTAGGTCTTCTGCCCATTTTTGGATTGGGTTGTTTATTTTTTTGGTATTGAGCTGCATGAGCTGCCTGTAAATTTTAGAGATTGATACCTCATTAGTTTTGGTTTGCATGCCTCTAATAATTAGTGATATTGAGCATCCTTTCATGTGTTTGTTGGCAATCTGTATATCTTTTTTGGAGAAATGTCTATTTAGGTCTTCTGCCCATTTTTGGATTGAGTTGTTTGTTTCTTTGATATTGAGTTGCATGAGCTGCTTGTAAATTTTAGAAGTTAATCTTTTGTCAGTTGCTTCATTTGCAAATATTGTCTCCCATTGTGAGGGCTGTCCTTTTGTCTTGTTTATGTTTCTGTTTGCTGTGCAAAAGCTTTTAAGTTTCATTAGGTCCCATTTGTTTATTTTTGTTTTTATTTCCATTTCTCTAGGAGGTGGGTCAAAAAGGATCTTGCTGTGATTTATGTCATAGTGTTTTGCCTATGTTTTCCTCTAAGAGTTTTACAGTGTCTGCCCTTATATTTAGGTCTTTAATCCATTTTGAGTTTATTTTTGTGGATAGTGTTAGGGAGTGTTCTAATTTCATTCTTTTACATGTAGCTGTCTAGATTTCCCAGCACCACTTCTTGAAGAGGCTGTCTTTTCTCCATTGTATATTCTTGCCTCTTTTATCAAAAATAAGGTGACCAGGGCTTCCCTGGTGGCGCAGTGCTTGAGAGTCCGCCTGCCGATGCAGGAGACGCGGGTTCGTGCCCCGTTTCGGGAAGATCCCACATGCCGCGGAGCGGCTGGGCCCGTGAGCCATGGCCGCTGAGCCTGCGCGTCCGGAGCCTGTGCTCCGCAAATGGGAGAGGCCACGACAGTGAGAGGCCCGCATAACGCAAGAAAAAAAAAAAATAAAAAAAAAAATAAGGTGACCATATGTGCATGTGTTTATCTCTGGGCTTTCCATCCTGTTCCATTGATCTATATTTCTGTTCTTTTGCCAGTACCATACTGTCTTGATTACTGTAGCTTTGTAGTATAGTCTGAAGTCAGGGAGCCTGATTCCTCCAGCTCCATTTTTCTTTACAAGATTGCTTTGGCTATTTGGGGTCTTTTGTGTTTCCGTACAAATTGTGAATTTTCTTGTTTTAGTTCTGTGAAAATGCCAGTGGTACTTTGATAGGGATTGCACTGAATCTGTAGATTACTTTGGGTAGTAGAGTCATTTGCACAATATTGATTCTTCCAATCCAAGAATATGGTATATCTCTCCACCTGTTTGTATCATCTTTAATTTCTTTCATCAGTGTCTTATAGTTTTCTGTATACAGGTCTTTTGTCTCCTTAGGTAGGTTTATTCCTAGATATTTTATTCTTTTGTTGCAGTGGTAAATGGGAGTGTTTCCTTAATTTCTCTTTCCGAGTTTTCATCGCTAGTGTATAGGAATGCAAGAGATTTCTGTGCATTAATTTTGTATCCTGCTACTTTACCAAATTCATTGATTAGCTCTAGTAGTTTTCTGGTGAAATCTTTAGGATTCTCTATATATAGTATCATGTCATCTGCAAACAGTGACAGCTTTACTTCTTCTTTTCCAATTTGGATTCTTCTTATTTCTTTTTCTTCTCTGATTGCTGTGGTTAAAACTTCCGAAACAATGTTGAATAATAGTGGTGAGAGTGGATAAACTTGTCTTGTTCCTGATCTTGGAGGGAATGCTTTCAGTTTTTCACCATTGAGAACCGTGTTGGCTGTGGGTTTGTCATATGTGACCTTTATTATGTTGAGGTAAGTTCCCTCTATGCCTAGTTTCTGGAGGGTTTTTATCATAAATGGATGTTGGATTTTGTCAAAAGCTTATTCTGCGTCTATTGAGAGGATCATATGAATTTTCTCCTTCAATTTGTTAATATGGTATATCACATTGATTGATTTGCATATATTGAAGAATCCTTGCATTCCTGGGATAAACCCCACTTGATCATGGTGTATGATCCTTTTAATGTGCTGTTGGATTCTGTTTGCTAGTACTTTGTTGAGGATTTTTGCATCTATGTTCATCAGTGATATTGGCCTGTAGTTTTCTTTCTTTGTGACATCTTTGCCTGGTTTTGGTATCAGGGTGATGGTGGCCCTTAGAATGAGTTTGGGAGTGTTCCTCCCTCTGCTATATTTGGAAGAGTTTGAGAAGGATAGGTGTTAGCTCTTCTTTAAATGTTTGATAGAATTCGCCTGTGAAGCCATCTGGTCCTGGACTTTTGTTTGTTGGAAGATTTTAAATCACAGTTTCAATTTCAGTGCTTGTGATTGGTCTGTTTAGATTTTCGGTTTCTTCCTGGTTCAGTCTCAGAAGGTTGTGCTTTTCTACGAATGTGTCCGTTTCTTCCAGGTTGTCCATTTTATTGGCATAGAGTTGCTTGTAGTAATCTCTCATGATCCTTTGTATTTCTGCAGTGTCAGTTGTTACTTCTCCTTTTTCCTTTCTAATTCTATTGATTTGAATCTTCTCCCTTTTTATCTTGATGATTCTGGCTAATGGTTTATCAATTTTGTTTATCTTCTCAAAGAACCAGCTTTTAGTTTTATTGATCTTTGCTATCGTTTCCTTCATTTCTTTTTCATTTATTTCTGATCTGACGTTTATGATTTCTTTCCTTCTGCTAACTTTGGGTTTTTTTCTTCTTCTTTCTCTGATTGTTTTAGGTGTAAGTTTACGTTGTTTATTCGAGATGTTTCTTGTTTCTTGAGGTAGGATTGTATTGCTATAAAATTCCTTCTTAGAACTGCTTTTGCTGCATCCTATAGGTTTTGGGTCATCGTGTTTTCATTGTCATTTGTTTCTAGGTATTTTTTGATTACCTCTTTGATTTCTTCAGTGATCTCTTGGTTATTAAGTAGTGTATTGTTTGGCCTCCATGTGTTTGTATCTTTTACAGATTTTTTCCTGTAATTGATATCTAGTCTCATAGCGTGTGGTTAGAAAAGATTCTTGATAAGATTTCAATTTTTTTAATTTACCAAAGCTGAGAAATAAGAAAAGTAGTGTGAGCAGAAGGTATTACAGTTACCTACTGGTGTATAACAACACACCCCCAAATTTGTGGTTTAAAGTGAGTTATGATTATGTCTCATGATTCTGTGGTTGACAAGGCTCAGCTGGGTGGTTCTTGCTTGGGATCTCTCAGGTGGTTCAAGTCAGATGCTGACTGGGACTATGTTCATGTGAAGGCTCAGCTGGAATGCTCACCTAAGATACCTATTCATATAGCTTGTAGCGTGTGCTGACTGTGCTTGGGGATCTCATCTGGTATTACCAGCCGGAACACCTACACATGGCCTCTCCATGTGGCTTGGGGTTTTTACAGTGTGGCGGCTGGTTTTGAGAGGGATAGTTCCAACAGCAAACATTCCAAGAGACAGGAAGAGCAAGCTGCCAGGCCAGTTAAGGACTACATCTAGGACTGCTATAGCATCACTTCTGTCATATTCTATTGGTCATAAAAAGCAGCCACAGGGCCCATCTAGATTCAGTGGGATGGAGAAATAAGCTCCACCTCTTGATAGGGGAGTAGAGGTTCACATTGCGGAAGAGCATATGGGAGGGGGCGATATCACTGTGGCAGTCTTTGGAAAATGGAATCTGCCACACAGAGGCATATGCATGCTGTAATCTCTATTTCTGATAAAGTCTTATATTAATAATGTGGCTTATAGATTGTAAAATGGTAAAACTGCTATGGAAAACAATATGAAGTTTCCTCAGAAAATTAAAAATAGAAATACCATATGATCCAGTAATCCCACTTCTGGGTCTAAATCCAAAATAAATGAAAGCAGGACCTTAAAGAGATGTTTGTATACTTATGTTCATAGCACCACTATTCACAATAGCCAAGGTGGATATAACCCAAATGTCCATTAACAGGTGAATGGATAAACAAAGTGTGGTATGTACCTACAGTGGAATATTATTCAGCTTTAAAACAGAAGGAAGTCCTGTCAGATACTACAGCATGGATGAACCTTGAGGACATGCTAAGTAAAATAAACCAGTCACAAAAAGACAGATGCTGTATGATTTCACTTACTTGAGGCACCCAGAATAGTCAAATTCATAAAGACAGCAAGTAGAATGGTGGTTACCAAGGGCTGGTGGGAGGGGACAAAAAAGAGTTGCTGTTTAATGGGTATAGAGTTTCAGATTTGCAAGACAAAAAGTTCTGGAGATCTGCTTCACAACGATGTGAATATACTTAACACTACTGAACTGTACACTTAACAATGGTTAAGATGGTAAATTTTACATTATGTGTTTTTTACCACAGTAAAAAAAATCAGTATAAATTTAAAAATGTGGCTTATATATTTTAACTGTGGCATATATATGGAGGAAATCATCTAGTTAATACTGAACAGAATGAGTCAAACTTACCCACCCGGTCACCAGTAACCCACCCAGTCACCAGCAGTGCCAGACCACTGCAGGCCTCCCCTGCAGGGAGAATATGCCCCCTTTGATATAGAAAGCGGACAAGAAATAGGCAGAACAACTTGTTCCGTTTTACCTTCTTCCTTGGAGGGGAGTGAGAGGGGATGGAGAGAGGCCAAGGGTTCTCTCCACATAGCAGTCAATATTTTGAATGAAGAAGAGACATTCCCTCACTAAAATCAATCTTTGTTCTAAGGTTGTCTTAATTATTATTGGGTAATAAACACATTATTGATTTTTTCATCTATTTCTTTCCCACTCACCCTGATTATAATGGGAATTTTAATTTGACTTTGAAAATTACATTTTAAGTGTACTGGCCTACATAAATCCAAATACTTACTTTGACAGTTTTATACTTTGACATTTCTGATACTTTAGACGCTCCAGTTTAGCCCAGGAGTACAGGAAGCAACTTCAGATGCAAATGTGCTCCCAACAGCAGGCCCGTGAAGCAGAGAAGGAGGAGGAACACCGAGAGTTTGAAGCAGGGATGACAGCAGAGAAGAATTTCCAGGACAAGATCCAGGAGATCCTGTCCACCCATCAAGTGCTGCCCCAAAATATTCATCCCATGCGGAGAGCATGCCCTAATAAACTTCCACTATAGTTTCATAAACATCAACCTAGTTTTTCTCAGTCTTTTACTATTTTAAACTATAGCATGCTTGTATATCCCTTTTAACTCATGGATAAACTGTTCTTTTATACTGAGTTTGCATAATTATATGCCACGAAATTTTCTTCTTACAAATTAAACTGTTCCTTTTTGAGATTTCATAGACTGACAAATCTGAATGATCTACTTCCTATCACATAGTTATTTTCCTTATTTATCTCCATGCCTCCCTTTCTTGTTCATTTATTAATAGCTTCACTTTCTTCCATCCATCTGCCGATATGCCCATTTCCTCTTGCCTCCTTTTCTCTTCTCTCTCACAGACATAATTCACAATATTAGCAGGGCATTTTTGCAGGCAGAGCTGGGACTATCAGCCACTTTCATTAACCTGCTTATTCAGTCATTAAATAAATGTTTACTGAGTGCCTTTCACATGCCAGCACCATTCTGGATCCTGAGACTTCAGCAAGAACAAAACAAGCCCCTTGCTCTCATGGAGATTACATCCTAGTGGAGGAAACCAGGTAAGTGTTAAGTGCTATAGGCAAGAAGTGGCAGGAGTGCTATTTTATTTTATATGTGATAGTCAGAATAGATCTCTTTGAGCAGCTGATATTTGAATGAACCAGCCATGTGGCTATCTGGGGGGAAAACATCCCAGGCAGAAGAAGGAGCCAGTGCAAGGGCCTTGGGGCAGAAGTCTGCTCAGTGCATATGAGGCATTGCCTTTGTGCTGGAGTAGAGTGAGGAGAGAGTGGTAGAAATCTAATTGGAAAGGTAGCGGGGGCCAGATGATGTAAGGCCTTGGAACCAGGGTAAAGACTGGCTTTCACGTCTATAGGAAGCTGTTACAGGGTTTTGAGCAGAGGAGCAACGTGATACGATGTAAGAGGGTTGCTGGCTACCATGTAGAGAATAGACTTCAAGGAGACAAGAAACAAGGATTCAGTTAAGAAGTGATCACAATATCCCAGGTTAGGGGTGATGGTAGTGTGGTAGCCAGCCTCCAAGATGACCCCTAATAATTCTCGATGTAGAGAATGTACACACAGAAGTGTGTGTTTATGCCCTTGTATAGTCCCCTCCCACCCTGAATCTTGGGCACTAGTAAAATGTGTGCATTTACTGGTTAAAAAAAAAGGTAGAAAGAAATTGACATGTTCATATTCCTAAAGTTCAGCATTATAATTATTTCTACTTCTTTGAAAAGTTCCCTCCAAGGCTTTTTTTATATGGATACTCATTTTTACATTGTAAATACACTGCCATGATTCTTCACCTATCACATTTACAAATGGCTACATAATAGTCTACTGTTTGTCCTATAATTTATTAAACATTAGACTTTGAGTTTATTTCAAATTTGTCACTATTACAAATTTTTCTATACAACATTCATTTGAATTATTTCCTTAGAGTCATGCAGTTCCCTGGAGTGGGATTTTTGGGTCAAAGGGGATAAACATTTATATACTTTTGCTTTCAAGCACCACATTTGCAAAAGAAGTTTTTAGAGTTGCAGACTCTTTAGGGAAATGTTTTCAGGGCCAGTTGGTATTCTCCCTGAAGGTTTAAAATGTATTTAAGCAAATTGTTTGCTAGAATCTCTGAGAGGTTTTTTCTTTAACCTTTCTACCCATTCATCCACTCTTAACCTCAGCTGTGGGAATCTAGCTCCTCCTTTGGATCCTCCCTGTGGCCAACATTAATCTCTAATCCAAAAGTGGGAGTGGGAGTCTTGGCCACAAAAAAAAGAAAAAAAAAAGACTATCATTGAAGTTTTGTTGAAAATCAACTGACCATTAATATAAGGGTTCATTTCCAGACATGCTACTCTGTTCCATTAATTTGTCTGTCCTTACACCAACACAAAACTGTAGTGATGATCACTGTAGCCTTTAATAAGGCTTGAAATTGGTAGTGTAAGGCATCCAATGTTGTTCTCTTTTTTTCCCCCGCCCAAAATTGTTTTGTCTATTCTAGTTTCTTTAAATTTCCATGTAATTGTTAGGATCGTCTTGTCAATTTCTACAAAGATGCCTACTGAGATTTTGATAGAGATTGCATTGAATCTATAGATCAATTTGGGGAGAACTGCCATCTTAACAATAATGAGTTTTCCAACCCATGAAGAAGATCTATCTCCCCATCCACTGAGGTCATGTTTAAATTTTTAAGCAATATTTTATGGTTTTCAGTGTGCAGGACTTGTGCTTCTTTTGTTCAACTTATTCCTAAGTATTTCTCTTCAATGCTATTACAAACAGAATTGTTTTCTCAAATTCGTTTTTGGATTTTTCATTGTTAATGTATAGCAATGTGACTGGTTTTTGTATATTGAACTCGTATCCTGTGACCTTGCTAAACTCACTTATCAGTTCTTGTAGGGTTGTTTTTTTTTTTTTGAGATTGTGTAGGATTTCCTACATTCAGGATCATGTCATTTGCAAATAAAGACAGTTTATTTCTTTCTAATTTGGATGCCTGTTGTTTCTTTTTCTTGCCTTAACTGCACTGGTTAGTACAATATCAAGTATGATATTGAATAGAAGTAGAAAGCATAGACATTCTTGACTTGTTCCCAGTTTTAAGGGAAAACGCTCATTCGTTAACCATTAAGTATGATGTTATCTGTAGGTTTCTCATAGATGCCCTTTACCACAGTGAGGATGTTCCCTTCTCTTCCTGTTTTATTGAGAGTCTGTATATAAAGAGGTGTTGGAGCTTATCAAATGCTTTTTCTGTGCCTGTTGAGTTGAACATGTGATTTTTGTTCTATTAATATGGTGTATTACATTAATTTATTTTCAGATATTAAGTAACCTTGAATATCTGGGATAAATACCACTTGGTCATGGTTTATGGTGTTTTTTTTTTTTATTAAGTTGCTGCATTTCATTTGCTAATTTTTTTTTTTGTCACTGTGTTGATCTTGGTCTGTTGTGTATCTTCCATCTAGGTCTCTTGTGATGTTGTCTGGGTCTGGTATCAAGATATTATCGGCCATATAAAATGAGTTGGAGAGTATTCCCTCTTCCTTTATTTTCTGAAAGATTTGTGAAGGTTTGCTATTATTTCTTCCTCAAATGTTTGATAGAATTCACCAGGGACGCCACCTGGGCTTTCTCTGTGGAAAGATTATTTTTTATTGCTAATTTAATATTTTTACTGACTTAGGTCTAATCGGATGTTGTGTTTCTTCTTGAATCAGTTTTGGTAATTTGTGTTTTTCTACAAATTTGTCCACTTCATCTAAGTTGTCTAATTTAAACACATAAAGTAGTTCATAAAATTTCCTTATAATTATTTTAACTTCTAAAGGATCTGTAGTAATGTGCCCCTTTCATTCTACTTGGAATTTGGGGTTATTTTGCTACTCTGTGACCAGAAAATAACTGGAAAGTATGACCTCTCCATCCAGTGTCTTTCCCTGCCCCCAACCCAGAATAACTCTCTACCAGAGAGCATTGTACTTTGATGATTGAAGCAATGTTTAAAAACAAAAGTAAAAATCACTTATTGTTAAATTATTGCTGTTTATCTTTTTCTTATTTTTATGTAAAGGAAACTAGCCTTTCATCATACAGATGCAAACATTTTTTTCTAGTTTTTCTGCCCTTTTGATGGCAGAGCAAGGGTCTGGATTCCTGACATTTTATTATCTGGTAGGGCTGATTTCACCACTTTGGTCTCCTTTTACAGTTTTTTTTTTCAGAGCTATCATATTGGGTTGTTTTTTTTTCTTCCCCAGATCAATACTAGTATCATTTGATTATCCCAGTAATATTTTCATTCAGATTGCATTGGGTTTATAAATTAGTTCAGGGATGCTGTCAACTTTACAATGTTGCATTTATTCAAGAAAATCCACTAAACTTTGGTGAGAATGGTGGGAGTCTATGGCATTTTGGCCTGCAGCTGCTTCCATATCCCCCTCAGCTGCATGGACCAGTGGTTCTATCAGGGCAGAGTAGGTTGTAAGGACCTACCTGCAGTCTCACTGCCAGAGGGGGTTGACTTGATTGACAGCAAATTTGGAAAAATCCATGCTTGGGACATTGTCAAAACAAGAGCAATCTTGGTGGCAATAAATCAGGGGATGCCGACATCACAGCTAGCTTGAGACTGTGATACTAGTTGGAGCAAGCAACAGACAGACCAACCAGAAATTTCACAGGAAGATCTGGGGAACATGACAGCTATTATGGTCTTTGATAAGCTCCCACATATTCTTGGTGATATGGAAACTGCTTAGACAAAAAACTACATGCATGCTTATGAGAAACCTAGCAGGCCCTCATAGTCTACTGATCCTTGGCCACACATGAGGCCTTGCACATAAAAAAAGTAAAAGCTGGGGCGGATTTGCTAATGGCCTAAACTTTGAATGTGTTCCCCACCCCCTCACACATATCCATCAGCAGAAGGTGGAAGCCTTACTAGCTCAATCACTCACTGACCACTGTGGTGACCCAGGGCAACCCCTGGGAAGCCATGCTTAAAACTAAAAAGAGGAATTTAAGAAAATGAGCAGAGACATCAATATTATTTTTCCAGATGGTATAACGGGTCAAATGAAGTCAAGTATGTGTAAATGACTTGATTTACCATAAAATGTTATACACACATGGGCATTATTATCGAGTCCATTCACCTAGTGCAGGGAAATCGATAAGAAAAAGATAACCCAGTAGAAAAATGTATGAAAGACTTGTGCAGACACTTTGCAAAGGAGGATAGGAAGATGGCCAATGAACAGAGGAAGAGATGCTCAAAATTATTACTCATCATGGCAATGAAATTAATAAAACTACTGTGTGTCAGGAAGGGGGATATTTCCCTTTATCCATCTTGAGTTCTTGTGGCTGGACTAATAATAAAATTGACACAAGACAGATTAACAGAAGAAAAACAAACAAATTTTAATTCGTGCACACAGAAGTCTCATAGAAATGGAACCTAAGAAGTGGCCAAAGCAGGCAGCTTTCTTATCTTTTAGGTAAAAACAATAAATTTGTGAGAAATTGACAGGACAAGGAAACTTAGGCTTTGGGTGCTTAATTTGTGAAGAATCTAACTAAACAGAGTTTGGGATTGGGGTAGTAAATTCAAGAAGTGACAAGTTTTGTTTGTACAGGCTTCTTGGCCTGAATGCTCTATCTCTGGTGATAGGGTGTCCTTTTACCTCCAGATGCCAGGAGTACACCTGTTGTCGAACCGAAGTTCATGTGCCTGAGGCACAGTGAGGCCAAACAAACCGAACTGTTGGAGTTTGGAGCAGAGAAAGGTTTATCGCTGGGCCATGCAAGGAGAAGGGGATTGCTCATGCTTAAAAGACCCACACTCCCCGATGGGCTTCAGGGAAGCATTTTTAAAGGCAAGGTGAGGGAAGGGAGTTGCGGGTGTGTGGCTTGCCTCATGCACGATTCTCTGATGGTGAGGTAACAGGGCCATGTCACAAGGGTTAACATTGTCAGTCCTCAGACTCCAGTAGCTCTGGGGACAACATGCTCATGGTCATCAAGTAGTTAACTTCTTCCATTTGGTGGGGGTTTTAGCATCTATAAAATGACAGTTCTCCTGGCCCAACTGCTGTTTTTGTCACTATGTTCACATTCTTTCGATCATTCATTCTTGAGCCAGGCTTTTGTGACTCAGGGGAGGCCTGGGAGACTACGGCTTTTCTACAAAGAAGAGGCAGGCAGAGGATATGGGGGCAGGAGTCTGTCCCAGGAAAGCCCCATAGGGTCCTGCTCACTTACACACCTTTCACGTGAGAGATTTATTTCCTCCTTGCAGGGGGACAGAGAGGCGGGTTTGATCTCCGGGGCCATGGGGTGCAGTGGCTTGAAGCAGAATCTTAGTTCCCTGACTGGGAATTGAACCCAGGCCACAGTGATAAGAGTGCGGGATCCTAACCAGTAGACCACAAGGGCCAGCAGGCTTGAAGCAGGACCTCTCTCCTTGACTTCTTTGAAGAAAGAATTAGTAAAGAGACAGAGGCAGTGAAGCGTGTTAAGTGTTTATTAGCAGCCAAGTACATGTGGAAGAACACACAGGCGGGCTTGGAGTGAGTCATGCGCTTTTGGGGTGTGGCTTAAATTGCTTATGTTGGGGCAGTTTTCTGGGTTTCCTCTGGCCAATCATCTTGCTCCATGCCCATATTGGTCTGACTCGGGGCCCTCTCTGATGTCCGTGCATATCTTTTAGCCAAGATGGATTCCAGTGCAAGGGTTTCTTGGAGGTTGGCAGGACATATTATGGGCTGGCATCCCTTCCCTTCCCTGACTCCTGAGGATCTTTTCTGCGTATATGTGTGGTCTGGGAGGTCTCCTTGACCCAAGAAAAATGTGGTGTCCTTATCTTTTACTCAATCAGAGTTCTGCTTCTGCTGTTATCTTCATCTTGAAGTGTCAACAGGAGACAAGTTCCAGCTGCTCAGCCTGGGGCCCAGCTATCTCCTGCCTCAGGTCAAAATGTCCCCCTTGCATCAGTCATTTCTTAACTAACTTTAACTCAAAACAATCAATATACCATTAAGTCATATGTTGGGACAGCCTGCCTTGGACCTTAACACATGCAATAACTCGACACACTCACCAAAGTGGGTAAAATGAAAAAGACAGGCAAACATCAGTGAGAATGTGGAGCAACTGGAACTCTCATACACTGATGGTAAGAATATAAATGTAAAAAATCACTCTGGGCTGCTAAAGCTGAAAATATATGCACACTGTGATCCAGAAATTCCACTCCTAGGTATTTACCCAACAGAAATACATACGTATATGAAGAAAATGACATATATAAGATTGTTCACAGCGGCACTATTTGTAAAAGACCTAAATTAGAACTAGTCCAAATGCCCATCCAGAGGAGAATGGAAACTATCAATTCTATACACAATGTATATGAACAAACTTTGCTACATGCAACAGTATGGATGAGCCTCATAGCCACAATGATGAGCAAAGTAAGTCAGACAAAGAACAACATGTGCTATGTAGTTCCACTTATGAAAAGCTCAAAAGCAGGCAAAACTAATTTTTGGTGTTAGAAATTAGGTAATTACCCTTTTGGAGAGAATGAGTGGATGGGGAACTTGGTATTAGTGTTCTGTTTCTTGATTTGTGTGGTGGTTATTCAGTGTGTTCATCTTGAGAAAATTCTTCAAGCTATACATTTAAGATTTATGTACTTTTCTGTATGTGTGTTATACTTTCATTAAGAGTTAAAAAAAAAAAAAAACAACCTTCACAAAATAGCTACCATTGGTCATTGTGCTGGTTTCTGGAGGTTTCCAGACTAAATCTAATGTTTGGAGACTACTATCAGGTGTCTTACCATTTATTCTCCAGGTAAATACCTCTAATTTGTCCATCTACTCCAGACCCTTCATCATCAGTTTGCCCTCTAGTGGTCTCACCTCATTTTTCTAGGTTTGTATTGAAACAGGATGCTCAGAATTAGATAAAAGCAGTCCAGAAGAGGTTTGCAGAGCAGAATACAATGGGACCATCACCTCTTTCAATCCGTGCATTACACTTTATTTAATGTAGCCCACAGGTGAATGTCCACCCTCTAACCACAATTGAAAAAATGTAGGCGTAATTGTCTTGTCCCTGGCAGGCCCTACCTGCCTGTTATAAACAAGATAGTGAGAAGCCGTGTTTAATACTTCAGAGGACAAAGTATTTTCACTAACTTTGTCACCTTCTATTTGCATATAAGTTACCAGAGTGCTAACTACTGGTGACTCAACTTAGTTATTAATGAAGACCTGGCAAAGCTGCTATCTGGCAACACTTTGTTAACAGTTAATTTGAATTACTTTATACATTTATAAACAGCACTTCATTTCCTGAGTCTTTCTGACTTTTTCCTTTTTCAGGTTGACCTTGCCCTCTATCTTTCAGTTCTAATTAAAAAGATTAAATAATGACAACTAAACTTTACATAGGGCTTACCGAATACTAGCTACTACCCTACTGCTCTTTACATGTGTTTACTCATTTAATCCTCATGACATATTTTTGAGGGAAGTACTATTATTTTCAGACCCATTTTACAGCTGAGGAAACTGAGACATGGCAGGTTAAGAAAACTTGCCAAGGCTACATGATTAGAATAAATATTTGGTCTTTGTTCCCAGTTCCTGGCACAGAGCCCCTAAAGTCCTTGGGATTTCCTGAGTGATAGGAATACCTTTTGTTCTCCACAAAGAGCCCCTTTTGATCACACCTGAGTTTATGCTAATAAGGTGTCTTAGGATGCGGCCCCTAGAAGCCTCAGGTTAGGGCTGGTTACCTGAAAGACCAAGTGATTAGAGAATTGGAACTTTTAGCCCCACCCAAAAAGGAGAAAGGCTCCAGAGAAAGGGGAGGCTAGAGACTGAGCTGCAAAACAGTTGTTTGATGTTCCGAGAGCTCTGGCTGGTGAACAGATGGAGGAGCTCGGAGGGGGGCGCACTCAGAGAGGGCAGGGAAGTTCCCCCTCCCCCATACCTTGCCCTGTGTATCTCTTCTATTTGGCTGTTCCTGAGTTCTTTCCTTTCTAATAAACCAGTAAATGTAAGTAAAGAGTGTTCCTGAGTGCTGTGAGCAGTTCTAGCAAATTACTGAACCTGAGGAAGGGGTCATAGGATCTCCTGATTTACAGCCAGTTGGTCAGAAGTACAGGTGGCCCAAGACTTGTGGCTGGCCTCTGAACTGGGGGAGCAGTCTTGTGGCACAGAGCTTTTAATCTGTGGGGTCTGTGCTAACTCCAGGTCGTTAGTGTCAGAACTGAATTGAATGGTTGAATGTTGGTCTCCGGAGAATCACAGAATTGGTGGCTGGTGTTGGAAAAACCCCAGTCAGTGAGTGATGGTGCTGGCATTTGAAGCCCGTCTCATCGCAGAGCCCATGGCTTTCAGGCTCTCCGCTTTACTGCCTCCCCACAACAGGCAAAACTCAATGAATTACAGACTTTTAAAGCTTAAAAACCCACCACAAATACTTTAATTAGTTTACTTTGCAAATGAAGAGCCAGAAGTCCAAAGAAACCTCCTATCTATCTCTTGGTTCAGCACTTTTTCCATTATATAACATCATGATTTCTTACCAAACTCCAGTTTGTTATCAAAGCACCCTTAGTCACCAATATGCCCTTTTTACAGGCTTGCAGTTCAGGCAATATATAGCATGAGACTATTTTCACTCCATTTCCATCACTTTGTGGTCTCTATCCAAACCTTTATGTTTGCTAACATAGCATTTTGGTGCAAGTCCATCAAGTACATTTATGCATACACATTCCATAAATTACACAAGGGCATGAATATTTTTCCTTCTATAAACCATTCTTCTGATATTTTGATTACCTTATATAAACTGGGCAAACACCTTCTCAGAATATAGATGAGAGTTGCATTTAATAAAAAGAATAGTTTCCTATATAGAGAAGCCCCCAAGGTAACTGGGAAGGGTATTTTATCACACCTAGTACAGGTCACAGTAAAAGATGTGATTCTGTTTATGTCTCCTGTGAAGCTTGGGCTCTGAGAGCCAAAATTCCTCCAGATGTCAATTCTTTAGAGAATTCTTTAGAGAAACTTTAGAGAACTAAAGTTCTAAGATGTGTGTTTTGGATAGAAGCTGAGGGTTATTAGCTTAGTGCTTCCAAGTATTGTGATGTGGGACTTTTATCTGAAATGAC
Source organism: Lipotes vexillifer (assembly GCF_000442215.2). Lineage (NCBI taxonomy): Eukaryota > Metazoa > Chordata > Mammalia > Artiodactyla > Lipotidae > Lipotes > Lipotes vexillifer. Next base: position 1,213,840 of record NW_006792448.1, read on the forward strand.
TTTGTAGATATGGTTCTGGGAAAACTGATAAAACAAGACAATTTCATGCTAAGTCTTTGCCCGAATGTGCCATTAATCAGCTGTGTGACCTTGGCAGGACTTTCTGGGCTACAATTCTCTTGTCTAAAAACTGAGGGGCTTCTTGAGCTAGAAGGGACCTGAGAGGGTGTCTAGTCCAAATCCTTCACCTTACAGACGAGGAAGTGTCTGGGGTTTGGTGGCCTCGCAAGCAGAACCCATTAGGAGGACTTGGATGCAATTAGGTGACCCAGAAAGCAGAAGAATGGGGAGGGCAGAGTAGCAGGGGAGGAACCAATGGAAGAACGTGTTACAGGGTGGTTATCACAGTAGGCAACTGGGTCTTAATCCACTCAGGAGCCTTCTGAAGAAATGTGTAGGCCTCACAGGTATATACTGCTCAAGGTGGAGGCTGGGGCACTTATCACTCCCACCCCCTTTAGTTGAGGGGTGCCCCTACCGGCATTGACTTCCCCACCATAGATGGTAGGCTAAAGAGGCTGTGAGAAAGCCCTGGGACAATAAAGCAGAATGATGCAGGGCCTGCACCTGAGGCAGACCCTGGTGCCCTGGACAGAACCATGGCTGGAATCTGAGACACAGAGGGAAACAAAGCCAGAGAAGTTATGACTTATGATTTGACCTGCAGCACACAGCTAAAACTATGTTTTTTTAGGTTTTTTTTTTGCATATTTTCCAGGTGTGTGTATGTTTTCTTTCCAATTAGGCACTGTTGCTTAAAGCAGGTACCAAGTGTTAGACAACTCTGATGAATCCAAGCTTTCAGCAAAAGTTCTGCCCAGAGCAACCCCTCAGAAAATATTTCCTCATTTGTTCTGGGGGGAAAGAGGAAGGCTAAGTGGCCAGAGTGAAAGGGTGACCATAGAGCCTTCCTTCTGATTCTTCAGCACCCAGACCTAAGAGGGCCAAGCAAGGCTAAAATGGGATAAGACCAGAGGGACAGCCCTGAAATGGCCAGCAGCCAGCAGAGCTGACAGGAGGCAGAGAACTGTGATGGTGAAGAGGCCAAGCCAGACCTGAAGCGGTGGGTGCTGGGCCAGAAGATGAGCGATCGGAGGTAGCAGGACTCGGACATTTCTACAGCTCCCAGCTCCAGACAGGAAATGGCTCTAGCTTCCAGAAACACAGACACTGACATGGAGCAGGCAAAGGCGTGTAAGGTGTTTGTGCTCTCTCTCCCCTCTGGGGGAGCTAGAATTCACAGACTCCCATCTTAACCATGTACCCAAGGCTGGTGACCATGGCTCTCATCTGCTTTTTTTTTTTAATTAAATTTATTTATTTATTTATTTAATTTATTTATTTATGGCTGTGTTGGGTCTTCGTTGCTGTGCGCAGGCTTTCTCTAGTTGCGGCGAGCGGGGGCTACTCTTTGTTGTGGTGCACGGGCTTCTTATTGCAGTGGCTTCTCTTGTTGCAGAGCACAGGCTCTAGGCACACGGGCTTCAGTAGTTGTGGCATGCGGGCTCAGTAGTTGTGGCTTGCGGGCTCTAGAGTGCAGGCTCTGTAGTAGTGGCACATGGGCTTAGCTGCTCTGCGGCTTGTGGGACCTTCCCGGACCAGGGCTCGCACCCGGGTCCCCTGCGTTGGCAGGCGGATTCTTAACCACTGCGCCACCAGGGAAGTCCCCTCTCATCTGCTTTTGCTGTGCCACTAGATGCTTTCAGGGGAGAGACTCCTCAGAGCTGGGAGCAGGTTAGCCAGGGTGATGTGGAGAGAGTGGGGTTGAGGGAAAGGCATCTTGCCCCTTTGTGTCTTCTGGACACTGAGTAAAGGGCGCTCCTTTGGTGGCAGATTTCCCTCTGCCTTCCTGCAGGACTTCAGTGGGTTTGGGGCTGATCAAGGACCACAAGGTGGCCATAGCACACACAGCTCCTGTTGGGTGGTGTTTGGACAGGGTTGCTGGAGAGGTTACTCCTCACAGCACAAGACCATCCAGAGGCCTGCAGAAATCAAGGGCCAGCGTCCGGAAGGGCAGGAGGACAAGGGACCTCCCAGTGGGGAGAGGGACTGGGCAGGGGGCTTACATGTCTAGGTGATGCTGCGCAACAGCATGGTGGGGATTCTCTGGGTGCAAGAACTCCCAGGGCGCCCTAGCGTTTGGGGCCTTATTACTGCAAGGTCCTATCTCATCGACAGGTAATAGCTGTTGGGTGAGGTTTCATGGGGTTTGCAAAGCAGGCAGTCTCTAAATGGCTAAACATTTGTGTGTCTGGGCTGTTTTTCAAATAACTGGATGTGTAAAAATTTAAGTTTGGCCCTGACAGGCTTTTGAACTAACAGGTCTCTGCCTGCAGTGGAGAAGTATGTAACCTAAGGGGCTACTACGCAGAGGCCGCGGGTGGCTGTTTTATATAACATTCTCTGAGCACCAGGAGCCCAGCTACGCAGAACTGAGAGTTACTGCTCCCCCAAACAGACACCCTCCCTCCTCCTCACACGTAGGCACTTTTCCCCACTGCTCTGCCTGGACTCAGAGGGTCCACATGCCCCTTGGAATTCCAACCTTTCCTTCACCGTGAGCTCAACTCAAACAGCATCTGTTGTGTAGTCCCCGCAGACTGCCTGGCAGTGCCCTGACTCCTTGCTCACCCCCAGCTCTCTATTTCTCTTTTCTGTCACAGGGTGCAGTTTAGCTGTGATAGGCCTGTGTCCACTACTAGACTATGAGCTGTTTGAGGGAAAGAGCCAGGGATG
>NW_006792448.1:1218333-1220637 GCF_000442215.2 Lipotes vexillifer
AAAAATTAATTTTTATTGGAGTATGGTTGCTTTACAATGTTGTGTTAGCCTCCACTGCACAACAAAATGAATCAGCTATACACATACAGATATCCCCTCCCTTTTGGACTTACCTTGCCTTTATGTTTTTTTTAAAAATAAATTTATTTATGGCTGCGTTGGGTCTTCACTGCTGTGCGCGGGCTTTCTCTAGTTGCAGTGAGTGGGGGCTACTCTTTCATTGCAATGTGAGGGCTTCTCATTGCGGTGGCTTCTCTTGCTGCGGAGCACAGGCTCTAGGTGCACGGGCTCAGTAGTTGTGCCTCGTGGGCTCTAGAGCACAGGCTCAGTAGCTGTGGTGCACGGGCTTAGTTGCTCCATGGCATGTGGGATCTTCCCGGACCAGGGCTCGAACCCGTGTCCCCTGCATTGGCAGGTGGATTCTTAACCACTGCGCCACCAGGGAAGCCCCGCATTTATGTTTAATTGGAGGATCTTGGAGGAGTTTTGGCGAGTTGGAGGAGGGTGGTACCAGCTAAGTCATGCTTCAGAGCCACACCACTGCTGCTCTGGGTTTTTGGCAAAGCGAAAGGTGAACTATGGCTAGGGCAATCAAGGAGGCTCAGGAAAAGTTGGCACTTGAGCTGGACTTATAGGTCGTGTGGACTATAGATGACCTGGAGAAGGAAGAGGATCTTTGGAGAGGAGTCTGTTGGGGGCAGGTCATAGTGAGAAGTACACTCGACTCAACTGGAGAATCTGTCTTGGGGGCAGGAGGTCAGAGAGTTCTGAGGCAGACCAAAAAGTCCCATTTTCCAAATGAGAAAAAGGAAAATCTGCTAAACATCACCAGATTCCAATAGAAATGTATTGCCTTAGAATTTCAGTAACTGCACAACCGGCTTAGGCACGCTTCATGAGCGGACACCTCACCTCCTTTCCCACTAGGGGCACAGTCTTGGCGGTACGGATAACACCGTGTGACGGAATCATTTGGAATGTTGACCTCAGCAAGAAGAAGGTGCATCAGTACGTGACAGGCAGTGGGTGCCTGACAAGCCTTGGCAGCTTTGAGAGTTGGTGACTGGGTGTTTGACTGACTTCCAAAACCGTCTGAAAGGTCAGAGCTGAGGGCAGCAGGGGCAGCCCTCACCTTGACTGCTGGGGAATTAAGTGAGATGCTACAGGAAAGGGTTAGTGCTCAACAGACGGCAAGTGCTATAACTCAACATCAGAGGTAGTGCAGACCCAACACGTATCCTATCCTTCCAGTGAAATGATGTAACTTCCCAGAAGCTCTTTGTTTCTATTCCAGGTCAAGATACTTCTGGTCTGCAAGAACAGCCTGGCTTTCTCTAGAATCTAGCATCTTTCTAACACATTATTATTACTTAACAGTAACCGTTCGTACGTGTTTGCTGTTTTACAAGTATGTCCAGTTTTACTTGTCCTCACCATAGCCACAGGCATTTGACAGGGATTTTTTTTCTTTTTTTTGTAACTGAGGTATAACATTCATATAGTAAACTTTGTGAAGCACATGGTGTGGTGAATGTTTACACGTTTGCTCCTATATAACCAGCAGGTCAAGATATGGAACATTTCCAGAATCCTGGATGTTCTCATGCCCCTTCCCAGTCAAGGCCCCTCAGAAATAACAACTATTCTGATTTCTATCATCATCCATTAGTTTTGCCTGCTCTTGGACTTCATGTAAATGGAATCTGCTGTCTTCCACTCGACATAACGTGTATGTGATTCCTCCGTGCTCTGCACACATACCAATAATTCATTCTTTGTCCTTGCTGGGCACTATTACATTGTCTGAATGTACCACAATTCATTTATCCATTTTCTCGTGGGCAGACATAATTAAACAAAGTTTACAAATGAAGAAATTCAGGGCCAGAGTGACTGAGTCCCTTAGACCCTAAGGTCAGGCAGCGGGAAGGTCAGGATTAAAACTGGAGCTGTCTGTCTCCAAATCCAGGGCTCTTTCTAACGTTCCACTTTGGAGCAGTCGTGTCTTCTAGAACTTTTTTTTAAGGTTTCAGAATTTTGAACTACTTAGTTCAAACTGCTGAACTAAGGAGTTCAATCAAAAACTAAAAGCAAACAATAAAATCCCCATTTTGTTGGGAATCCCCATGTGAAAATGTAGGTAGGTACTCAGGATGAACACCATGCCCGTGGCAGGCTTTGAAGAAATGCTTAATGGTCCCGATTCACATGGAAGAAGTCCTGGAGTGATGGATTCAGTCCTTCAACTCTCTGTGTTTATAGTTACAGTCTGAGTGAGACAGGAAGAGAAGAACCACTGTTTCC
>NW_006792448.1:1220649-1230073 GCF_000442215.2 Lipotes vexillifer
CCCTACAGAACACTCTGCACATGGTTGGCTGGTCCAGGGTGTGTGTGTGTGTGTGTGTGTGTGTGTGTGTGTGAATCTAGCATGCTGCTAATCGTGAAATTCCAAAGCCCTGCTGTGCACATAGGCACACACTTCTCCCTGCATCCCTGCATTGTAAACCCAGACACATTGCTTTTCCCCTGCAGGCCCCGGGCTCCCAGGACCTGGCTGTGGCCACTCGAGCTCTTTTTTTCAAAGGGCGAACTGCAGAGTCTTGATCCAGCCCTGGGAAGCCAGTGTCTGGCACCTGACAGGGGGAGAGAAGCTGGACGCAACTCAGAGTGATTTGTGCGAAACTGGGATGGGGAAAATAGAGCCAGATAAGGATTTGGAGCAATTAGACAAAATAACAAATCACTTCTTTGTAAATGCTGCAAATCAAATCCTAAGTCTAGGGCCAAGAACCTGTTTTCTGTTCAGCAAACAGGTTAGGAAGGGAACTACTCAGACTGAATGTGCTTTCTCCAAAATGGGTGCTAAATACGGGAGTCTGCACTGTCAGGAGGAAGAGAGTCTTTTCCATTTATTAGCAGAGAAATTACATTTCTTGCAAGAGGTGTCACCCAAGCCACCTTGGCTTACAACAGTAAAAAATTCAAAAATCAAGTTTTCTCTCTGGCAGTCGTGTGTCCACTTTCAGACCCCCTCCCCCCATGACATCATCTCTCCTCCCAGCCCCGCACCCAGTGGGCAGGGTCTCCCTCCATAACCGCCACCCCTGGACATGTCTGTCATGACTTTTTCTCCCACAAGGACACATAGCTACCTCCCCTCCCCTCATCCACAACCAGCTCTCCTGTCTCTCTTTTCTAACCGCAAACTCAACTGTTCTCATGTGTGCAATGCTCTCCCCTCACTAGAGAACGTTCTGGCAAAGTAACCGCTGAGATGGCTACCACCCAGGTTTGGACCGATATCTCCATGGACAAACCTTAGAGCTTCATGCCAGCAGGAGACTCCTGCAGCTGGGCATTCGGGTGGTTTCCAGTCTTTTGTTATTTCACATCACGCTGCCGTGAACGAACTTATGAGCATATCAGGAAAGTGTATCCCTAAAATGGAATTTCTACGTCAAAGGAGACGTGCATTACTGTGTTTGATCATTATTGCCAAGCAGCTGGCAATTTTCCCATCCACACTACTGATTAACTTTAGAAGAGGAGGGGCTGATTGATAGGAGGATGTTATAAAAGGGAAGGATGAACCTGACCGTCATGTTTCTTCAACTTTAAAAGTATTAAAAATAATGTTTATTGAGGTATAGTTGATTTACAATGTTGTGTTTAATTGCTGCTGTATAGCCCAGTGATTCAGTTATACATATATATATATATATATATATATATATTCTTTTTCATATTGTTTTCCATTATGGTTTATCACAGGATATTGAATATAGTTCCCTGTGCTATACAGTAGGACCTTGTTGGTTATCCATCCTATATATACTAGTTTGCATCTGCTAATTCCAGCTTCCCAATCCTTCCCTCCCCCACCCTCTCCCCCTTGGCAACCACAAGTTTGTTCTCTAGGTCTGTGAGTCTTTTTCTGTTTCGTAGTTATGTTCGTTTGTGTCATATTTTAGATTCCACATATAAGTGATATCATATCCCTAGGTCCATCCATACTGCTGCAAATGGCAATATTTCATTCTTTTTTATGGCTGAGTAATATTCATTGTGTATATATGTACCACATCTTCTTTATCCATTCATCTGTCGATAGACGTTTAGGTTGTTTCCATGTCTTGGCTATTGTAAATAGTGCTGCTATGAACATAGGCGTGCGTGCATCTTTTCAAATTAGAGTTTTGTCTGGGTTCTTCAAATTTTTGTGTATGTTTCAAGTCATACTTTTAATACCAGAATATTTGTTGACACATCTGAAAGGATCAAAAGACACAAAACTAGACAAGTTGGCAGCGGTTACAACACAGTCATTGCTGCAGCCACACAATGTGTCAAGGTGTCTGTAAAAGCACGCAGGCCGGCCTATGCTGCACATGGGGTAGAGCACTTGATTGCACCGTCCACGCGCTCAGCCTGCAACGTGCCAGCAAACGTGTTCACTCACTTCTTACCTCTCAACCACAGCAAATGGCATCCTGTTCATGAAAGTGTATCTCTTCAAACAAACATCAATTTTACACGGTAATCAGAATTTGGTGACCCAACAGTGACAGTTCACGGTGCTGCCTCAGTGTGGCATGGGACACTGATTAAGAACCACTCACCCAGGGCTTCCCTGGTGGCGCAGTGGTTGAGAATCTGCCTGCCAATGCAGGGGACACGGGTTCGAGCCCTGGTCTGGGAAGATCCCACATGCCACGGAGGAACTGGGCCCGTGAGCCACAATTACTGAGCCTGCGCGTCTGGAGCCTGTGCTCTGCAGCAAGAGAGGCTGTGATAGTGAGAGGCCCGCGCACCGTGATGAAGAGTGGCCCCCACTTGCCACAACTAGAGAAAGCCCTCGCACAGAAACGAAGACCCAACACAGCAAAAATAAATTATTAAAAAAAAAAATAACACATGATAAAGATGAATATAGAGAAGTAAAGGACTCTATGAAATGCCTCACCCAAACATATCCCCCAGCGGGGAGCGGGGAGTATGGGAGGGTGCCAGCAGTGGGTCACAGGGATCTGACAGGTGAGGGACTCCCAGCATTGGGAATCTGGAAGTAAGATGTAGGCAAGTCCAGGCATCCAGGGGGAACTGCTGCAAATATTGGGACAAAGTCCTGAGACCTGAGCTTAAGGATGGGGTCACAGATCAAGGGAAGACTGTGGTGGGTGAGGCTGAGTCTCATCCCAGGAAAACCAGGATATGATGTAGGGAATTGGGTAAAGATGAGGGCACTGGGACAAAACAAGGATTCGGTTCCTATAACCAGAACGTGACAAGGCTTGGTTGTAAGGAAGCAGCCCAGTTGCTGGAACCAGGGTGCCGTTCAAGGCAAGACGAGCATTTAAGACCGAGTTGGACAATTTACTGACTTTGGGCTTCAAACTGGTGGCAGCTCCAGGGCCGAGCTTGCCTGCCGGCGGTAGCTGTGAGGAGTGGGGAGCTAGGAGCTGGACAGTTATTTCTCCGGCCACCTGTGGAATAAGATTTAAGACCAACTTAAGCAGGAGTGGCAAAACACTTGAGTCAAAAGACAACTCTGTACGTGAGAATTTTACAGCCTAATTTATGGAGTGACACATGTTGAAGGAGAAGGTAGACCATAAACTTTTAGCTAGAGCATAAAGACAAAATCCTAAATGATATGCCTCCCCACACTGCAAAGCCTCAAAGGCTGGGGGTGCAAATATTATGGGAGGTGCCGGCAGGTAGCTGCTGACAGATGGAGAGAAGGAGCCCCCTCTCACGCGTGGGCTTGCACAGGACCAAAACACCGGCAGTGTGATCACTGCTCAGTCGGTGCTGTCACGAGCCTGGGCGCTCCTTGGGGGAGGGGCTTGCCTGTCACTTTTTTGTCTCAGTGATAGCAGATGCCTGGCCCTATAAATCCCTGTGGAATAAATGGTGAAGACAAGAAGGAAGCCTTTGTCTCCAACCCCATGTCTTTGTCTTGATGGGACAGAACAGCCACTGGACAAGGACATCCTGAGATGTCACCTTTTATGGGATGAATTCTGTTCCCTTCAAAAAACGATACGTTGAAGTCCTAATCCCCCCAGTACCAAAAGGTGACTTTATTTGGAAATCGGTTCACTGCAAGTGTGATTAGATAAGATGGGTCACACTGGAGTATGTCGGCCTTTAATCCAATGTGACTGGTGTCCTTATAAAAAGAGGAAAGGACACAGAGGGACACAGACACACTAGGGAGAAGGCCATGTGACAATGCAGGCAGAGATTGGAGGGATACAGCTGCAAGCCCGGGATGCCAGGTTTTGCTGGGAAACCACCAGAAGGTGGGAGAGGCAAGGAAGGGTCCTCCCTTACAGGCTTCAGAGGGGTCATGGCCCTGCTGACACCTAGATCTGGGGCTTCTAGCCCCCAGAACTGTGAGGCAATACATTCCCATGGTTTTAAGTCACCCAGTTTGTGGTTCTTTGTCATGGCAGCCATCCCTAGGGAACTAATACATCACCCAGACTCCCTCTTCATGTTGGAAAGAACCAGAATTACGTGAGGCTGCCCCTAGAAGAGAATAAAACAGCTTAACATTCGCACAAGGGGGGGAAACAATAAACAAATAAATATGGAAAAAATATAATATGCTATACTGTGATAATGGCATAGAGAAAAATAAAGGGGGGGCAGGATATGGAATGACAAGGGGATGTGCAGGTTTAAATGAAGCAGACAGGAAGGCCTCATGGGAGAAGCCCTGAGGAGGTGAGGGGGTGAAAACCATGGAGACGGAAAAGACACCCAAGGGGGACTGGCCTTGAGGTTTGCCAGGGCGGGCAGCTGGAGCGGAGCGGGAGGGAGCAGAGCCAAGGCCACTGCGAGGAGGACCCTGGCTGGTACCTTGAGTGAGACAGGAGGTTGTCAGAGGGTTATGCACGGGCAGATCTAGGGGACAGGAGGAGAGATTTGTGCGTTAGGAAGCAGGCAGAGGCAAGCAGGAGGCCAGAAAGAGAAGGATGGGGTCACACCCCATGAGGACTCTGGGTCGGGAAAGAATGGCGGTGATGACTAGGCAAGAGCCAGAAAGCAACTCAAGACGCAGAATCACAGGCATTAAAATGCAAACTTTCACATCTGATGACTTGTTCCTGCCTTTTCCTTTAGAGGTCTGTATTTTAATAGTAGGTGCCTAGAAACACAAATCACTGCCAGAAAAGAATGAATCATTTTCCCAGGACAGACCACAGGCCAAAGTATCTCTTAATAAGCTCAGATGTGGTGGGAAGGGGGTGTTTTCTGCAAAGCTGGAGAGTATACATGTAGCTAATTTGAATGATGTGAAGTTTGAATATGAAAGGTGTTTTCTGCACTCTGACAGGAGTGCAACTTGTCTGTGCTCTGTAAACAGCTCTTGTTAAACTGGTAAAATTGGAAATAGCTGGAGGCTTCCTCTGAGTCTAATGTTCCATCTGGATTTGTCTCTGTGGGTCCTTTCAGCCACTGGACGCACCCCCCACCCAAGCCACAGAGGGCAGCTTGGCAGTCATAATAGAGGGAACCTCAACTGGGTGCCTGCTTTTTGTGTCCACCCTGACAAAAATACTTCAGTCCCCAGGCAGAGACTCAAATCAACTAACATTTATTGAGCAACTACTATGCGAGGAACACTCTTCTGAAGTCTGGGAGTTCAGCAGTGAATAAGATGGGCACAGTTTCTGCTTTTATGAAGCTTATACTGGTTGGGAGGAAAGGATAGACAGAAAATAATAAGAATATGAATAAGGCAATTTCAGAGTGTGAAGTGATTAAACGAAACGGGAGGGTGCTATCATAGGCCGGGTGATGAGGGAAGCCTTTCAGATTTGGTGTTGTGTGAGGTTAGAAAAATGAGAAGCAACAACATTTAAAATAGATAACCAACAAGGACCTACTGTATAGCACAGGGAACTCTGCTCAATATTCTGTAATAACCTAAATGGGAAAAGAATTTGAAAAAGAATAGATACATGTATATGTATAACTGAATCACTTGGCTGTACACCTGAAACTAACACAACATTGTTAATCAACTATACTCCAATATAAAATAAAAAATTTTTAAAAAATGAATTAAAAAAAGAAAAAGAAGAAACAGTAGACTTTCTATGCTACTATAAAAGTTTGCCCATTATATCCCAGTCTTATAATGCTATAATGTGATGAAAAAGTATTAAAATCAATGGAATATGGATGCAAAAAAAAAAAAAGAAAGAAAGAAAAATGAGAAGCAACAGCCTTGATGGTTGGGGGACCAGGACTAGGGTGTGGTGAGTGAGGCAATAGCCTTGGGTGCAAAACTTAAGGGGCACCAAAAACTCAGTAATCATGATAAATAATATTTGTAAAAATCAAAATTCATGCCAAAAATCCATGAGGAATGAAATTTCAAAATTTTAAATAAAGGTCTGATAGTGCTGGGCTGGGCCAGATTAGAGCCTGAGGCCAAAGGAAAAATGTGTGTCCCTATATACATGCTTTAATGTATTTCTTTAATGGTTCATTTTTTTTCCAGAGGTAGATTTTGAAACTATTAGTGATAAGTTTGCTCCATTAAAGCCAGATTAAGTAAAAGAGTATATTCTGTTTAGGGGATTGTTATAGTAAAGGGTTAAATCAGCAGGCTTGGGGTGCTCAAACCCTACACATTCCAAAGAAAGGACTGGTCCTTGATCAGCTCCTGGGAGATAACCTATAACAACTCATTTGGACATTGGTGTGCTAATTAGCCAAGACTTGGTTACTGATTCAGATATGAATAGCACAAGAACCTGTAGGCTATGTATGGGATGTGGCTTTTTCTGATATGCCAGCTGACCAAACCCTGCAATGTAAATTCTTGACAGCATATTATCTGGCTACCCCTAGAATTAAAATGCAAAATAAGTACATGTACTGAAGCATTTCAAAGTATATTAAAAATACTGTCAATCCCAGGTACCAAATAGAATAGAAACATATACAGTGTATCCATGCAGTGGAGGAAGCCTTCATGGAGAAGGTGGGACAGGGGGTAAGACCAAAAGCAGAGGTTTAGTAGCTCTGCTTTAGAATTACCTGGGAGTGTAAAGACCTCAGCTGGAGATTCTGGGATGAGATACAGGGATCATCCCTTTTGAAGTGATTCCTAGGTGATTCTAGCGTGTAGCCAAGCCCAAGAATCATGGTCTTAAAGGATGGGTAGGATTTGGAAGCAGACAGCATATTCCAAGCAGTTTTTATTAATTTACAGGGTTGTGTAATTAATACAAGCCCTGAGATCGTATCCTCAGGCCACCCTCTGGTTCTGATTCCCTCTCAGTCTCAGAACAGGAGAAAGTCTCATCTGGAATCAGACAGAAACTTGAGCCCCACAGTGAGATCTCGGTTTAACAGTTCAATTTTATTAACGGGCGAGAGGGGGTGAAGGGTATGCTTTGTGAACAAGGCAAGTGGGTAGAGATTGTGAGTGAAATTCTCTGCTACTCAAGCAGGACTCGTGAACCCCTATCCACTTCCTAGTTCTTCCCAGAGATGTCCAGGCTAAGAGCAGCTCAGCCACCAATCAGCAGTGTGACTTTGGGCAGGTCTGTCTCCTCTGGGAGCCTCAGTTTTTTCATTTGTAAAATGAGAAGGTTCTTCCAGTTATGACTTTGGAAGATCAGAAAATTATGGAATATTGAAAATGAGAGAAAAAGCAAAAATAAAACTAGCCGTTGGGAAAAGTGTTCAGAAGAGGGTGCAAGATGCTAGGGCTAAACTATACATGTCCCTGGGAATCCTCCGGAAAGGGATCCTGCAACTGCTTACTTGAGAGCAAGTGACAGTGAGATGAGCAGTGATTGGAGGACTAGAATCTCAGGGTTACGTTAGGGGGCGGTTATAGCCTGTGGGCACGCAGGTGGTTACAATGTGTTTACTCAGAGCCACACCACCTCATTTTTCTTCTGTTTCCTCTCCATCCAAACTCCAATAGATTGGTCACTCCATCCTGGAGGGGGGTGGGGGGGAGGGAGTGGGAGGGTCATTACAGTTATTTACTCAATAGCCCTTGGGTCTTGGAAGAGCTTCCATGACCAGAAGTTTTGGAGATTCTGGGAAAGTGTAAACTCCACTCTTTTCTCTCCCACTTCCCCCAAGAAAAGAACCCAACCCTTTTGCGGCAGAGTGAGGATGCCCAGTAGGAAGCAAAGCCTTTCATTCCATTTAGGATTAAAGTCAAGCTTTAAATGAAACCCCCTTAAAGGGAACACAGGACTTTTCGGTCTCAGAGTTGTAAAGCATTGCTATCAAACTTTCCCACGGAACAAGGTTTGACAGGGGGGTTTTCTTTGCCTGAGGTTATCAATACAGCATTTGTGACAACAGCTCTAACCTTTGTTTGATGTCGAGCCAGGTGTATGGAGGGCAGCCACCAGCGCACAGCCACTGACTCCCAGGGGTGGTACAGCTCACCCCACCCAGTGGCAGAATCTACAGCATCCTTGGCAGTGATAATCCAGCCTCTGCTTGAATTTCCCCAGGGACAGCAAGCTCACTTTTCCATGAGGTGCCTCTCTTAGGCAGTCTTTATTAGAAGTTGTTCTTCATGGTTGTGCAATATCTATCACCCAGACACTTCCTCCCTGTGGTCTGGCTTCCAGTAACCAGACCCAGGCTAATCCCTCTTTCACATGACGGATTTTCAAGTGTTTGAAAATAGTTTTGATGTCCGAATCTCTCACCAGTCCTCAGCGCCCAGAGTCTTTTCTTACCCAAATCAAACCAACCCAGTGGTCTTCAACCATCCTCATGTGCCACGGCTTCCGCCCTCATCACCCCCCACCTGCATCCCACAGAGGAGTGGCCAGTGGGAAATCCAGGCTGGGGTCTGTGTCACTGTCTCTCCCTGACAAACAGTGACAGAAGTCATGGCTTAAATCTGCACACAGGCTGAGTGCTAACTCAGAACAGGTGAAAAATAAATCTGCTTTGCCCTAAGAGGGACTCGGAGATGGCCATTGAATGAACTGCAAAGGTGAAAGTGTTCCACAGCGTCAGGCTCTTAACACCATTTTAAATCCTGAATTTCTAATAAAGATCTAATTTGGGAGGTCGTGGAAGCAGATGCCCTTCGCTCCATGGGCTTCAGACTTTCTTGTTCTCAAATTCTCTAAAGGAATTTTGAAAAACCATGTATGTCATCACACATATTTAGGTTAAGAACTAACATTTTTAATAAGTTTAAATAGTTGGAAAATATGTAATTTCTGGCATATCATAAATATTGTCAGCTTAAAATAAAACTTATATCAAGTGAACCCAATGGACTCTAACTGCTATAACAATTTGATACCCTCCACTGCCCATTTAAAAACCACACAAATTCTTTAAATCATTCATTTTTTTCCCTTGAGCCTGGAATTCTGTTCCACTTTCCCCACAGAATTTTATCCTACATTTTTTAATGCTAGAAACTCCTTTAATAACCACCATATAATACTTATCTATAACAAAAATACGTATATAAATTAATATATTTTAAAAATTTGCAGTGGTCAAGTATTAAAATTATTCTGAAATGAATTATCACAAATGCTATTATACAATTTCAAAAATCTATTTGTATTTTTGTTATAGACATAAGTGTTATATATTTGCTTACATAAAAATGTAGACGGTAAAGAAACTAAACTTTTGTTAGAACAGGGTCCCTTAATTCTTTGAATTCCTTCTGAGTTGCCAAAAATCACATGGTGATCCATCAAAAGGTTATCTTTTTTTTTTTTTTTTTTTTTTTTTTTTTTTTA
>NW_006792448.1:1230638-1267803 GCF_000442215.2 Lipotes vexillifer
GGGCACGAACCCATGTCCCCTGCATCGGCAGGCGGACTCTCAACCACTGTGCCACCAGGGAAGCCCAAAAGGTTATCTTTAATAAACTGTCTGGTGACAATGGCTTAGTTCCTCCTTCAGTTTTGTTGATAACAGAATTGGAAACCACCTAACCTGAACAGAATGTGCGGTCCCTTCATCAGAGTCACTCACTCTCAACAAGGAAGTTTTCCAATTGTCCTTTGTTTGGTGCCCCGAAGGCTTTTGCTTCCCAAGGAAAGCACCACCAAACTATTCAGGAGGATTGAGAAATGTATTTTCTCCTGCAAAGTGGGAGAAGAAGTGAGAAGGGCCATTGGAGATGAGCCCCCCAACTCAGGCTTGTTTTCTGGCAAAGTCGTATTTAGAGTTGCCACTAGATATGGACACTTAGGATCTGGAAATTGATTTTCTTAAAACAAACTACGGACTAACAACTCCTTGAAAAGTCTTGGCATACACCAGTGGACCACGAACCCCAGTTTGAAGATGCTGCCTTAGCAGGTAAGAGCATTTGGGAAACCAACCTACCGTGAAGGGCAGGAGAGCAATTGCTAGGTTGAAGTTCTTGCTAGTGAGTCAATCATCACAGGACGCTTTTTGTATGTGATTTTATTAGTCATATATTGCTGCATAACAAATTACTGCCAAACTTAGTGGCTTCAAACAACACACATTTATTATCTCACAGTTTAATTTAGACACAGCTTTTCTGGATCCTCTGCTTCTGGGTGTATCACGTGGCTGCCCTCAAAGTGTCAGCTGGGGCTGTGGTTCTTCAAGTCGAGTCTGAAGACTTGACTAGTGCAGAATCTGCTTCCAAGCTCACTCACTTAGCTACTAGAAGAATTCAGTTTCTCGAGGGTCTGAGGCCACCCTTAGTTTCTTGCCACATGGGTCGCTCCATAGGGCAGCTCACAATATGTCAGCTTGCTTCATCAGAGCAAGCATATGAGAAGAGCCAGAGAAAACTCCAGCAAGACAAAAGTCACAGTCATATAACCTAATCATGGAAGTGATGTCCCATCATCACCTTTGCTATGTTTTATTTGCTATAAGCAAATCATTAGGTCCAGCCAACACACAATTCACCTATTATTTCTTGAGTTCTATTTTGTGCAAGGCACTGTGTTAGGATGTGCAGAGGATACAAATATGGGTCAGGTGTGGTTCCTGCCTTCAAGGCCCTGAGAGCCTAGTCCTGAGGAGGAGCCAGGGATATTAGCACAGACATAACACAGGGTGCAGTGAGGGGAGCTTCTTAAGTGCAGATGAATGCTTTGGAAGTTCAGAGTTCTTCCTCATTTGTGTATGATGGAGAGCCCCATCAGGAAGGAGACCAAGGCACTCCCAATGGATGTCTTCTCTTTACTTTGAGACGCCATGGAGCACAGAGCAGTGTTTCTTAAAGTATGGGCTCTATACCACCTGGGGTACTTATTAAACATGAGGACTCATGGTCCACACGTGGACCAAGTGGAGTAGCATCCCCTGGCCATCCCTTTCATCCTGATACCCACTAATGTTTGGGAACCACTGGCAAGTGCTTAGGCTCTAGAGTGGGATAGAGTTGGGTTGAATACTGGCTCTCTGACCTAGAACATCTCTCCCTGCACCCCCCAGCCTCACTTTGCTCATCTGTCAAACAGAGTTAATGTCCAAACCTCCTTTAAAGTGTTGCTCTGAGGCTCAGACAAGATCACAGGAGTAAAGCACTTGGCAGGTTTCCTGGCACAAAGTAAGTTTTCAAAATGTCTTTATTATTATTCAAAGGAGGGAAAGCCCATATCTGATCGTGGGGTTAGAAATCCACAAAGCTCTGGCCAAGAGTAATATACTCCTCAAGGATGTGATTCAGCTCAGTCAGCATGAATTCAGCTTTTAATTTGTGCCAGGTATGATGGAAGCCAGAAAGTTGGAACTGGGTTGGGGGTGGGAAGAAAGGATGGTAACACGAGTCGCAGGTTGGTCCGAGGGCCTAGCGGGATCGCTAACATTGCCTCTCTGGCAGGTGGAAAGGTGGGTCTAAAGGTTAGAATTGGATTTGAGAGTTAACATTGCAGTAAGAGGTGAGATAGGGGGCATGGCTGAGAAGAAAGGTGAGATCTGGGAAAGAGGCCACAGTTTTACTCAGGAACCAGGAAGAGAAAGCAGAAGGTGTGGTTAGCGAGGCTGGGAAAACAAGAGGAGAAAAAATGAGAGGACAGGGGTGGACAACAGTGTGGGGAGAGTCAGCTACCACCCCATGCTTCAGAGGGAGAAGGCAATTTCAATAGGAGGGGGCTGAGAGGGAGCGGCTTAGGAAGGAATTAAAGCAGCGACTCTTAACCTTGACTGTCATTAGAACCACCTGAAAACTCTTAAAAAATCCCTTTGCCCAGGCAGCATCCCAGACAAATTAAATCAGAATTTCTGGGAGTGGGAGCCAGGCATTTGTCTTTGTAAAAGTGATTCCAATGTGCAGAAGGTGTTGAGAACCAGTGAATTTTGTGGGACTGGGCAGTAAAAGCTACCATTTCAACAATTTAGCCGGAAAGGAGAACAGAGGAAAAGTCAAGAGCCAGCTGAGAGAGAGAGAGTTGCTGGTGGAGAGATGGGACCATGATGGAGCATGGTGGTGAAGGCAAGGGGATATGGAGCTGAGGTGTGGGTTGAGCCTTAGCGAGGAGTCTTTCTTAGTCTGAGAGGGAAGAATCCCCCAGGGGGTGTGAAGACACCCCGTGCTGAGCCCCATCCCCAGCCCTTCTGATTGAGTAGGTCTGCAGTGAGGCCCCATATTTTGTCTTTCTAAAAAGTTCCCAGGTCTTGCTGATGGCCCTGGGGGCCACACTTCAAGAATTATCAGAATATAGGGAAGGAAACTACGCAGACAGATTTTTGAGGGAGAGAGACGTGATGGAATCCTTTCTGCTCTTGCCAGTGATATGAAGAGCTCCCTTTGAGATCCAAGAAGAGTTGCCCAAGCTTTGGTCTCTGCATTTGTCAACACTGGAAGCACAATCCTTTAGAGTTATGGAGGAACTTAAAAAAATCAGATACTGGGGTCCCACCCTTCACCAGTGAATTGGAGCTCCTCAGGGTGGGGGTCCCTTCCCTGGAACTGTTAAAGCTCCCAGGTGATTCTCACTGAGGAGGCATGGTTGAGAAGGGTGGCAGGTGGATTAAATGGGGATCCTACCTTCCAAGTGGGAAGGTCTTAAATGGGATGAGTCTAAGAATCACCTTCCCGGGAGTGGAGCTCTGGAACAACTGTAGAGATGGATGCTCTGACTGAGAACCACTCTCAGAGGCCATCCCTCATTCATAGTACAAATGACACCTCAAAAGACCGTGTCTCCTCCTACAGCTCCTGCTCTCCCTTTACTGACTCCTGCCAATTATTTTCCTTTTTGGCTGAAATTTCTACTTTTTGTCGGAAGTGGAAGAGGGAGTGGAGCTGCCAATCGTCACTGGCAGAAGCGACAAAAGTAAATGAGAGAGGGAGCGGCAGAGGGATTGAGAGTGCGCGTGAGAGAGAGGGGAGAAAATGTGAGGCTTCCCAGAAAAGCAAACAATTCTCTGATGGGGGCGGCCAGGAGCCTAGCTGGAAGCTGTGGGTGAAACCCGCAAAGTGGAGGAGTTACGACTCCCACGTTCTGATCAGGATTTCAGCGCAGGGAGCTGTTTGGCGGAGACAATCTTTAGTATATCCAAAACGCCTTAGTAACAGTCTACACATAACTGAATTTTAATAATGTTAATGCCCACGTAAAACCCAGAGAAAAATGTATGGAGCCTCTCGGCCGCAGGCATCTCTCCTTTGTATTCCTCTTCTCCCTTCTCTGGTGCTTCCTCCTCTTTTTCTCTGGTCTCCAATGGGTCCCCGCCCAGCCTCCCAGAGCGCAGTCTGCGCAGAGAGGGGGCGCTGCGCGGCAGGTGTCGGCAGCCGGCGCGCACCTGTCCCGCGAGCGCCCGGTGTCCAGCAGGGGGCGGACGGCGTCCGCTCCTCGCGCGGCCCCGCCCCTGGCCGGGAGGACCCCGCTGCGGCGTGGGGCGCGGGAGGCGCGGCCGGCCCGGCCCCCGCAGGGCTCAAAGGCGGCGGCGGCGGCGCACAGGCAGCCGCCTAGGACGCGCGCCCGCCCTCTTCCTCCCGCGCCGCCTCCCATACCTGAGCGGGGAGCGGCGCCGCGCGGCCTCTCCCCCGCCCGCCCGCCCGCCCCTCCTGCCCGGCCGCCGCCGCGCCGCCGCCGCCGCGGGAGTAAAGGTCGCGCGGGCCGAGAGCGAGCCGGCCGCGGCGCCTCCAGGAAGCCGGCGGGGCAGGTCGGGGAAGAGAGAAAAGAACCGAGAAACTCTCGGGCAGCCCGGGAAGATGGCGCCAGACGGGCCGGCCGTGGACTGAGAGCCGCCGGGGCCGCGAGGAGCCGGGACCCGCCGCCCCCGGGACACGAGCGAGGGCCGCCCGCTGGCCACGGGGTCCGGGCTCGGCCCGGCCCGCGGGGGTCATGTCGGTCAGCGAGCTCTACAGCCAGGTGAGTGCGGGCCGCACCGGGCCCGGGGTACGGGTGAGGGCTGCGGGGCGGGCGGCTCTCGGGGGCGCCTTCTCCTGCGGCTCCGCGGGGCTGGGAGCGGCGGGGGACGCCTCTCACGCTCCCCCTCATCGCCGCCTCCGCGCTCCGAACTTCGGGTGGCGGAGAAAGTTTGGCTGTTCCGGGAGCGCCCCGCGGTGACCGCCCGCGGCTCCCGCCCCGGCCAGGGCTGTCCCCCGCTCCCCGACGCTGTGCCGTCGCTGTCCTCGTCCCGGCTCCGTCCGGCTGAGGTCCCCGAACTGAGGGGGTGTCCCCGCCAGCTCGGAGCCTAGGGCGCGGGGACCGCCCCCCGCGGTGGTCGCCTGCTCGTGGACCCCACCTCGGTGCTCTGCAGCGTGAGCTCCCGAGGCCCACCCTCTCGAGTGCCAACGAGGGGGAACCCTGAACTTGGGGGTGGGGTATTCCTCAATTTGGGAGTGGGGAGAGAAGGGGACTCAACCTGCTGTGAGGGGTGAGACGGCTCTTGGGTGGGTAAGCAGTGGGTGAAGGATGCTCGAGGAATCGGGAGAGAGCCCAGGGAAGCGCATTCTTACTTTGCCGCGGGTGGGCATTTTGAGGCGTCCCCTCTGGGTGGGCACTCGGTGGGCTTCAGTCATTGCGGGAGGGGGTCGGAGTAATGCTGACTCGGGGGTGGACTGTGGATTTCCAGGATGTCCTCAAGGTCAGAATGGATGCGCAGGGCTCCTTCCTTAGAGTCGGGAACAGGTGCGGCCGCAGGGACTCCCCGCTTACGCAGCAGTTGCTGTGATTAAAGTTAGAGACCAGCCACCGCTTCCCGAAGCGCCCACAGCCGAGCTGCAGCCGCCCGGGCCCCCTCGGGTTTCAATTTGGCATTGAGGGGCAGTTGAGGGGGTGAGGGGCCTTTAAGCTACCCCTCCCCCCTTTAAAAAAAATAAGTTTTGGATGTCCGTACACCTCGTCCGCCGGTTTTTCTTCTCTGTGGCCGGGATACGTTTGACAGTGCTTAGTGTCCACCGATTCGTTTGCAGAGGGGTGCGCGGTGTGCTCGTGGGTTGTGGGTGTGTGATTCCCAGGACTTGGGCCCGGGCCAGCAGGTCTGGGCGGGGGAGGAAGAGGTACTTCCGCATCCTCACCTGGCGACTGCTCAGAGCCGCCCCCGCGCGTGGGCCAGCCCTTCAGCTGGGTGGGCTGGCCACCCCTTTCCGTTTGAGGAATTTTCGAATCCCTTCTTCCTCCTGGAGGGGGACAGGGCCGAGGCGGGAAGACGCGAGGTGGCAGTGGAGGGTGTAACCGGGCTGGGGACGGGGTCACCATAACCTGGTGCACCTGCTCCGCCCCCACCAGGTCCCCTGGCAGCGACCGCTGATGAAAGACAGCTTCTGGGAGGAAGGGATGTGAGGTTCGAGCCAGGGGTGAAAACTGGCGTTTCTGGCTTTGGAAGAGCCACCCTATCCCGTTTACCCGTGGGAGTCTTGGGAGGAGCCCTCGAAGTTGTTTCCCTGAAGCAGTTATCCGGAACCTCAACGGGAGGCTGGAAACCAGCGAGGCAGGGAAGCTTTGTCACACTAAAGTGCACAAAGAATACTGAGTGCACACTCAGTATACCTGCAATGTATCATAAAGTACCTTATCAGACAGTAACTAATTGCTGTATTATATGAAGCTAATGGACAATTGAATAAACCCTTAAGTTTTGGATCCCTGATTTTGAAAAACAAGAACACTGCATTGCTTTTAAAGACAACTTTCAGGGAAAACACTCAATTTGATTTTTAGTTAGAAATGAGTATACTGCTTGTTAATTATTAGGAATGATGAGTTAGTGGGAGTCTGAGCTAAAGTTCCAGTGTACTTTTCCTTCTTTTAAAAAATTATTTATTTTGGTTGTGCTGGGTCTTTGTTGTGGCGTGTGGGCTCTTCATTGTGGTATGTGGGATCTTAGTTCCCTAACCAGGGATCGAACCTGGGCTCCCTGCATTGGGAGCACGGAGTCCTATCCACTGGACCACCAGGGAAGTCCCCCAGTGTACTTCTTCTTGACTTATGGATATAGGGACAAATAGGGTTCATGAGGAAAAGGTCTTGGAAAGGCGCTCAAGGTGCTTAAGAAAAAAAGTAGCTTCGTTGGTGTGAGCGTTTGGCATACTTAGTCCAAAAAGAGTCTTAGAATTTCTCCCTAAGGCCCAGGAACTGTACCTCACTGTTAATGGGTTTCTAGTTCTTAATCATTTCTAGGTTTATGAATCTCAAATTGAGATTCTTCTGGGTCCCACGCAGTAGCTTCCAGCCAGATCGCATCTTGAGCAGCTGTTACTTTTTCTGGCAGAGTTGAACACACTTATGCTTTACTACGAGCAGCAGTTGTGTTGTTTCCTAACCACTATCACCCCACTTGCTAGGCTGGATTCTCAGTATGCACATGAATCATAAATTATACAGAGAAATCGTGCCTGTGACTGAGATTCACTTTGTTTCTTGGGAGAGATGATTTGTTCATTTTAGTGTATTATCAAAATATCCAGTGTTCCTTTTTATTTTTAACTTGCTAGTGGGCTTTTCTAATGTGGTGAACACTGGATCCAGGCATGCACTTTAATGTATTATGCATGATGGAAATAGTGATCTGTTATGCCAACAGCATTTATGAGTGGGGTGGAAATTTTAAAGCCCTTTATTGATTATACCTGTTGCTTTATTGTTACTGGAATATGAGACACTTATTTAAGTATATAAATTAGCCTGTAAGTACTATAAATAGTTTCAGGTAAGAATTTGGTATATTAATCTATTCCCAGTTACCGAAGAAAAGACTTTCTTCTTTTCCTCCCTCCATGTTAACTGTTTTCTTGCTCTTCTCTTTGTCTGTCTGTTCTCTCCAAATGGAGGCTTATATGCTATGTGGATTTTTTTTTGGAGTTGATTTTAGTCACTGGCAAAGGGCACTTCCCATAACACAGGCACTCCTGTTTTCGGAAGACCCAACACCTTGCCTTTGAGAAATTACTTTCTTTGTACTGAGGTTTTTCTCAGTGGGAAAAGAGAATCAGAGTCAATGCCAGAGGCTTTGAGGGTGATGTCAAGGTGAGTCAGCCTCATCCACCCTTACAGAAACGTGGTGCTGATGATGGGCTCTCTTGTCACAGATGGCACGTATGTGACAAGTGTTAGTACTTTGCTTCCAGCCCACAGGAGAAGACAATATTGTATGAATCAAATTAGCCCAGGTCCCAGGAAGATTCCCAAACATGTGCAAGCATGATTTGATCATGACAAATGCAGAAAATAGTCTGATTTTTAAAGTATAAAATACATAACCTCTCTTTCAGGCTGAATGATACAATTCTTCTCTATACAAGGGTTATTCTGGATGAAAAATTTAAACACAGCTCTCTCAAATAATGAGGTTTTCAGTATGCTGCTTTGGTTCTAGCCAGCAGAGTGACTGGGAGATTACCAGGCTGAAACCAGCACCTTCAAATAATCCCTATCCTGGTTGGTTTTTAGTTGATAGGTGGTGTTCTGAGCAGTGGATTTTTGAGTGCTGCTAGGAGGTGACTTTACTAGTGGACATGCCCTTTGTGTATCAATGATGGCTTTGAGCTCAGGGGCCGTTATGAAGGGTACTGTTTTGGGACGAATCCTTTGGAAAGTAGAACTTGGGCTGGTGTTCTCTAACTGTCCCTTACCTGCGCATGCAGCCTTCTCCCAAGTTTCAGTCTGGAAGGCAGCAAGAGGCTCATGTTCCCTCTGTGCCCACCGGTAGAGACACGAGGACCTGGAGGCCAAGGGTAGCAGAGGCCGTTAGTGCTCTTCTGCCTGCCCTGTGCTGTCCTCCAGCGCACTGTCTGGCGCTTGCTTACTCCCAGCAGTCAGCACCTGTGTCACTGCCAGAGGTTCCTGGAGCCTGAGAATTGATGTCCCCCAAGGGGACAGTCCTTTAACCAATGGGAGTATAACAGCTGTAGCTTCCAATACCTCCACCTTGGGAACAGAACAGCTCTCTGGTGAGGCCCACGCAGTTTCCAGAGCTCCCGTGCACCAGGTCTCTCCACTGGGACCTCTTGGGAGAGCTTGCTTTTCAGCTGCTTGTTTCTTCCCATTTTCTTTCTGTTGATGTGCTCCTAATATTTCATTTCATTAGCTTCAGGATGGCCACCCATTAGAAGGCTTTCTGACAGCTCCAGGCCTGGTTGGAGTCTATTATTGTGCTTATTTTGTTCAACAAGAGATAGCAGGAGGGCCTCTGAGTAGAAACTAAATAGACATTTTAAATTCTGGCATGTGTGTGTATGTGTTTTGATACCGTCATTTTCTGTGGTACAAGTTAGCTATAAACTATACTGCTTATAATATATAAGTCCACATACTGCCCTCCCTAAGTGATAGAGTATTTGTCACTATCCATACAGGATTGTCAGGGTAAACTTGGATGGGTTTGAAATACTAGTTGACGTCTGTTTCGTAATTCAGTAGCTTCCCAAAAACCACATTAAAAAGCAGCCCATTTTAAAGTGAGCGGAGCATGTGTGCCCTGATGTACTTGTATACACAAGCACATTTTGCATCGTCATTGGACAATAAAACCTAAATACACAAAGTTAACTAACAATCCAACATGACCCATGTGCCATGAGCAGAGAGCAGATACGCATAGTCACAGACATTCTATAGAACCATCGGTCAGGTGGGCAGTGGGACATGAGTGGGCTCGGAAGAATGAATAGGCTTTGAATACACATGGAGACTGAGAAGGGCACTGTTAGTAGGAGATGGTAGAGTGAGTTTAAGCATGGACAGCCATGAGTAGTAACTACAGTAGTATTTTAAAACTCTTATGAAAATCTTAGCTTTACAGAAGAGTTGCAAAAGTAGCAGAGTTCCTGTTATATATTTCCAGATTCCCGTGATGTTAACACCTCATAAGTAAGGTGCAATCATTGAAACCAGGAGATGAACATTTGTACAACACTATTAACTTGTCCTCAAGCCTAATGGGAATTTCACCAGTTTTTCCACTACTGACCTTCCCTGGGCCAGGAGCGCATGTAGCATTCCACATTGCGTTTAGCATCACAGCTGCCTCGTCTCCTCTGATTGGTGACAGTTCCTCAGTTTCAATTTCTCCTTTTGACCTTGGCAATTTGAGAGTATTGGTCAGTTATTTTGTAGAATGAACCTCAATTTGGGTTCGTCTGATGTTTTCCCATGCTTAGATGGAGGTTATGAATTTGTGGCACAGAAGCGATGTGCCTCAGTGCAGCATCTCAGGAGATTTGTGATATCAATGTCTCATTACTGATGGTGTCACTTTGATCCCTTGGTTAAGGTGATGTCTGTCAGTTTCCTTTTCTTGAAGACTGGTATTTAGAAACTAAGATCTGGGTGCTAGGTGTGCTTATTATTGTTTATTAAATAGTCATTTAGGGATTACTGAGCCTAGAACTCAAAGGTTTGATTATGCAGGCAAGGGAAGAAGTCATATATGACCTTGAAGTTTCCAGCTTGAGGATGGACAGAAATAAAGAAGTCGAGATGGGGCGAGGATAATGCTTGATTGTGACACGTTTAGTTAGGGGTGACAGTGGTTTGTCTAAGTGGAAATATTTACATCTGAGGATGTATGAACGAGCTTAGAGGAGAAATGGGTTCTGGGGTTCTTGCAAATAAAAGATGCCTGGGTATTTGCTTTCCTCTAAGAAATGCAATTGTCTTACAGCATGATTTTAATAAAGATGAGATCATGACCTTGGCATGGGCAGTCTGGCCTCTTTGGTCATGATCTTGCTGTGGACTGTACGGGGGTAGTGCAGTTACACATTATCAACTCTATGACACCTCGGAGCAGACACTTTCTGAGCCTTGATTGCTTAATCTGAAAAATTGGCATGGTACCTGCATTATAAGGTTATTGGAGGATTATGTGATCTGACATACGTGAAGTGCCTGCCTAGCACAGTGTCTGGCACACTGTATGCACCTGGCAACTGTTCATCAGCTTATTTCCCCCTTCAGTCGTGATGCTGGATGGTGGCCTTTTCTCCTAACCCTCTCCTGCCATCCTGCAGGGGTATTGGTCATAAGAGGACTTGGCAAGAGAGAAAGGGAAGAATTGCTACAGATACATAGCTACCTAAGCAATAGACAACCAAGGCATGGGGGGAAAGGTTCCTATCCCCCACGGCCCCCTGGGGAAGGAGAAAGAGCAGTTTGAAAGAAGCTTGAAATTTAAGCTGTGCTTCCCAGTCTCCTATTAGAGCTTTAAAGGAAAATTAAAACAATTTTTCACCATGTTCTTTTATTACTTTTTTGTTAATACAAATGATTGTTGAAACCATTCAGACAGTGCAAGAAAGGCAAAGGCTCTGTGATCCCATTCCCAGACAGCTCCTCTTAACCAGTGATGTATACTAGGCTAGCACCCAGTGTCCAGTAGGGTAACCACATGTGACTGTTGAGCAGTGAGGTGAGGCTGCCCTAAACTGGGACGAGTACACGCCAGATTTCCAAGATTGAGTACAAAAAAATGAATGTAAAATATCTCACTTATGCTTTTTTATGTTGATTAAATGTTCAAATAATATTTTGGATATAATGTGGCTACTAGAAAATTTAAAATTCCACGTGTACTTTGCCTCATTTCTGTTGGGCAGTACTGCTTTAGACTTAGGCATGATGCAGTATATACTTATATGTATGGCATGATCCTATTTTTTATTTTAAATCTTAATCTACTATGGCTTTTTTCTCCCTGTAGCATATAAAGGCAATTTTACCATTTTAATGGCTGCATAATTGGGCACTGTATGGTTGTGCTGTAATGTTTTTAACCATTCCCATTTTGATGAACGTTTAATTGGTTCCAGTTTTTTGATATTGTGAAAAATGTTGCAGAACATTCTTGGAACCTTTCAGTATTTTTAGGATAAATTCCCCAAGGTGGAATTCCTGGCATGCACTTTTATGAGTCTTCATTGATAAGGCCAGTAGTCTCCAGAAAAGAACTGTTCTGTTTCTTCACCCCTCCCAGGCACTGGTCATTGTTTCCTCTTTTTAAACGAACACTGAACAGTTTATTTTTGTTTAAAGTTGACTTACATTGGAGGGTTGAGCACCTTTTCATATGCTTGGTGTGTTCATTTGTAGTTTTCTTTGTATTTCCTCTGTTAAGACATTATTTATAACTCTGTTTTTGCTCATTAAATGATTATACTTTTAGACATAGGAAGTCGTGGAAACCAGAATGTTCAGGATAAAATATTACAAATACATATTTTAAATAAGGCAACTTGGCATGAGTTTCTCCCTCGCTTGTTTGGAGCTTATGCATCTCTCAGCCCTACAATTGAAAAAGCACTGGTTATGATAGGTGCCATTTATCAACTGCTTTTGAGCCAGGTCATTTCTAAGAGCTGTATGTTCACCCATTTAATAATAACACTATGGGGCTTCCCTGGTGGTGCAGTGGTTGGGAGTCCGCCTGCCGATGCAGGAGACACGGGTTCGTGCCCCGGTCTGGGAAGATCCCACATGCCGCGGAGCGGCTGGGCCCGTGAGCCGTGGCCGCTGAGCCTGCGCGTCCGGAGCCTGTGCTCCACATGTAGGCACCCCCATCATCCTTATTTACAAACGACGGACCTCTGCCTTACTTGTCCAAAGCCACACTCCTCGTCTGACCACTCTGCTGCCTTCCACGAGGTTCTGTCCCAGTGATGGTGGGTCTGGAACATCATTTGTGCATAAAAGAGGCACTAACATAGAGCGTCCTTTCTACCAGCACTGCCCTGCCCGCCAGCAGCCGGGAGAAAGGAGGAAGGAAAGTCTCTGAGTACAGAAAAAGGGCAGATGGTCTGACCCATAGTTCTTCCCTTGGGGATCTGCTACTTTGCCTTCCACCACCACACGCAGCCCCTAGACAGCCTGGTGCTTCTTAAAACTGCCCCACATTTAGGCAGAACCCTTGTTTTTGGCTCTCCTCAGGCCACGTAAGCCCCGAAAGAGGGTCACATCTTCAAAAAGGGGTAAATATAACAATCAAAAGGTGCACATGAAACTCAAGCAGTGTAAGATTATTTGATTTTAAATCTAACCCTCCTTTCATCTCAGGGCACTGGTCTGCTTTCCAGCACTTTCCCTGTCTCCATCTCTTTCTGAAGCATCTTCTTTCCTATCCTGCTTGATGTCTGATGGGCGTTTCGTTCCCTTTCTGAGCTAAGATCAGGGAAGTATGTCTGAGACTCCTGGAAGCTCTCTCCCATCTGCCCACCTAGCTGAAGGTTTTCACATTTATGGGTGTGCCCTGCTCACTGCCTATTGGCTGGACAGGTGTTTGGAAAATGAGCTCACCTTCACTCAGGATGTCAGCTTGACCATCAGAGACAAGGCCCCTTCCTCCAGCATATGAGGGGAGAGCCTTACAGGAGGATACCCAGGACCCAGACCATTGCCTATTACAACTTTAGGTTCTTATCAGGGACTTTGTCAAAGCACTTTAGAAGCTCCTCCAAGCAGGAGCATTTTAGGTTTGATATGAGGAGGAGGTCCTCAAGTTGTCTGGGTCCCGGTGTAGGTGAGCACTGGTATATCTTGCTAATTTGTTGTGGGAATGATCAAGCTTATGTATCTGAGCTCCAAGTTAATGGCATATAATGTTCCTCTTAAAGTTTATTCAAGGGCCTATGCATTATTACTCTCCTTTGAACAATTCTAATAGTGACATGGCCCCTGTAGGCTTTTCTCTCCTTTCCTGAAGTTTGGGGAGGAATGAAGAGGCCCATCAGGAAAGATACTTAATGATTTTCCTGTACAGCTTTTGCCATTATAAAACTCAAACGTGTAGTGGCATGAAATCCTAAAAGGAACGAGAATACCCAGATGCCTTGTGCATGGAATTCAAAGACTTGGCTTATAATCTCTTCAGCACTAAGCAATTCAGGTCCCCTGGCTTAGAGACTCCACAAGAAAAAAGGTACTGGGCAGTAGGATGTCTCTACTGTATCGTGACCTGGCTACTGTGTATTTATGGGGTAGATGAAAAGGTAAAATATTTGAATTGGTAAATTGTGCTGTATTCAACTATCTTTGTGTGCCCTGGCCTTCCAGTTTAGACTCTGGTTTAATTTCCTTTTGCTAACTGCCCACCCAGACCCCAGTGCAGTTCCACCAATGGTAAGATGCATGCTCAGAACCTATTACCTGACTTCATATGATGCCCAGCTTAGGTAGCACTTAAGGTGTTTCAGAGAGGAATCCACACAGAACTGACACCATTTTTGTGAATTTTTGAAATCACCAAAATGAACAGTATTGGTGAAGGATATACATGTGATAAAATGAGTAAAAACCAGGGAATGAGGGAAAAGGCAACTAGAATAGTAGGTATCCGGGGAGGGTGGGGCTGGCGGGGGAACAGAAGTGGGAACAGCACTGCTAGCGGGCTACGAGGTTTCCTGACGGGTTCACGGGTATTCATTTTATTGCTGTGCTTCATCAATTACATATTAAAAAAAAGGTGATTCTGCAGAAAATAGGGTGAGTTACAAAGCCAAATTTAAAAAAGCTTTGAGATTGTAGGTAGTTTTAGAATGTGTTTCACTGCGTGCAATTGATGGTTGGGTGTGTATATTTGCACAGCTGCTCTCGTTGAAGATGTAGGTTGAATCTTCTGCTCACATCCCTCACTTTTCCCAAGGTAGGGTTTTGCGTACTGTAGGGACTCAATAAATGCCCTTGAATTGGTTTAAAGACCACCTGTACTCCCTTCCTGTTTCCAGGCCGTAGCCGTTCGAGGAAAGCCCTTTCTTCACCAAGGAACCACATGTACCGTCATGTTATCTGTCATTTTGGCTTAGAGTACCTGGTGGAAAGCCCATCTGTATCCTCTGGCACTTGCCTAAATCTATGGAATGTGGAGCCCCTGTCAGGAGATAATTAAATGTTGTTTTTCTTCTTTTTCATTATTGTGCACAAAGGCTTGGCACAAGGTATGAACGTGGGTTAACAGCAAAGCAACATTTGTGGATATGAACGCTAATATAACTGCTTTGTTTTGGAATATCCTAATTTCACACAATTTTGATCACATATGTATTTTTTTTGCTCTTACCTTCCTAAGGTTATCATTTACATTAAAAGCATAATAATTTTTTTCACTTAAACTCAAGTTTTTATTAACAGTCTCATCAAGACTCATGGATATTTGCATGATTAGGTGGGGGTGAATACGGACTCCATCCTTCATGTGAGATCGAACAAAGCAGGCAACAGTGAATCAGGGAGGAAAAATCAGATTGAGTTTGTTTCAGTCGTCTTATCCCACAGGAACAATAATACTCATGGTTTTTATCTGAAGATTCATACCATCTTTTATGTTCATCACTTGGCCAACACCTGTAGAGAGCACTTTCTACCTGCAGTGATGTGTCACAGCCCATGCGTGAGGCAGAGAGGAAGAGCCCATCCCTGCAAAGTAGTCTTTGACCTTGAGTTCTTCCAGTCCAGTGGTTCATTTGTTGTATGAATAAGTATTAAGGAGGTATTTGTACATTAAAAGGAGATAAATTGCTCTATCTTGTTTCATCAGATTTAATCAAATTCTTAATTTGCTTACACTTGCTAATGAGGGCTAATGTTTATTTGTGAAATAAGGAAAATGAATGTCTCCTTAGCCACAAACTAGTGTTTCTTTGCTATCAAGCTGCTTGCTTTTTTAATGGTCATTTTACTGTGTATACATGTGTGTAACTATGTAACAAGCTGTATGCACCGAAATGGTAAGAATACCCTTAAAATGTGATTTTTTATGACTAACACATCAGATCCTACCTGTATGAATGCTGTTTCCTTCGGGATGTTCCCTTTGGCGGAGGTCCAAGGATACTGGAGCTCATCAATACTTCTTCTGAAATTGGCTTCAGATCTGATGATGCATTCTTTTTCCTTTGTATGGTGGCAAAATCTATGCCTGGAAGGTATGCTTTCTTTTCTGGAAACAGCCAAGAGTTATTCAAAGAACTAAGCTGGCTGAGTAAGGTAGGAATTCACTGACTTATATTTCTGTTACAGGCAAAGTGTGACTTGCAGGTACTGATGACAGTTGTGTGTGGCCTCTTACTAGCTGTCATCCTCAGAAGTAGTCAGGCTTCAGATGCTCTCAGTGATCAATCAGTGTAGAGCCTCCCAGGCTGTTAGGAAAATACTCATTTGAATGTAGCAGTTCTGGTTTGTTTGGTTAAAAACTTAAAGGCTCACCAAATTTTATAGTAACACTGATTTATAGTCCCATTTAAATGTATATGTATGTTAACTTATTACATGGCATATAGTTGCCTCAGTGTTATGACAAGTATAATAACATTAATAAATACTTACTGGTTTAAGAATCTAACGGAAAGCCCATTCCACCTAATTTCCTAAAATGCTCTTTTGAAAGTAGATGGAAGGATGATCTTTTTAAAAAAAATTTAAAAATTTTTGGCTGCGCTGGGTCTTTGTTGCTGCACGTGGGCTTTCTCTAGTTGCGATGAGTGGGGACTATTCTTTGTTGCAGCGTGTGGGCTTCTCATTGCGGTGGCTTCTCTTGTTGCGGAGCATGGGCTCTAGGCACGCAGGCTTCAGTAGTTGTGGCGCACGGGCTTAGTTCCTCCACGGCATGTGGGGTCTTCCCGGACCAGGGCTCAAACCCGTATCCCCTGCATTGGCCCACAGATTCTTAACCACTGCACCACCAGAGAAGTCCCGAAGGATGCTCTTTGTACCTTCTTACCCCTGCTATGCATCAGGCAGGATAAGAAAGGAAGGCAGAGCAGTATTATTTGCAATTGCCAAAAGGAGGAAGCAACCCAGTGTTCATCATGAATGGATGGATAAACGAAATGGGGTACATCCATACAAAGGAATATTATTCAGCCTTAGAAAGGAAGGACGTTGGTTCAGTCGGATCCCGGCACTGGCTGCAGTGACTCCTGTCTTTTCTGGCTCTCCTCGCTATCCCCCTTTCGCTTCTAGAAATGTGGTCTCCAGTGTGGCTGTCTCTGGTGTCATCAAAGTGTTCAATGACATGAAGGTGAGTAAGTCGTCTTCACCAGAGGATGTGAGGAAGCACAAGAAGGCGGTGCTCTTCTGCCTGAGCGAGGACACGAAGAGCCTCATCCTGGAGGAGGGTGAGGAGATGCTGGTAGGTGATGTGGGCCAGACTGCAGATGACCCCTATGCCATCCTTGTCAAGGTGCTGCCACACAAGGGCTGCCATTACGCCCTCTGTGATGCAGCCTGTGAGACCAAGGAGAGCAAGGAGGAGGCCTGGGCCCCTGAGTCTGCACCTCTGAAGAGCAAAATGATCTATGCCAGCTGCAAGGATGCCGTCGAGGAGAAGCTGATGGGGATCAAGCATGAATTAGAAGCAAACTGCTACGAGGAGGTCAAGGACCACTGCACCCTGGCAGAGAAGCTGGGGGCCAGCGTTTTCATCTCTCTGGAGGGCAAACCTCAGACCTGCCCACGGGGGTTGCAGGCTGCCCCCTTCCTGCCAGACCAGAGGGGCTGGGGGGGTCCCAGCAGGGGGTGGGCAATCCCTTCACTCAAGTTGCCAAACAGCCTCCCCACCTCCTGGACCATCCTCCTCCCTCCATCCCTGAAGGTTCTGGCCTTCCCAAACTGCTTTTTTTTTTTTTTTTTTTTTGGGTACCACTTATTCTCTCCTACATGTCTCTGAATTTAATCTACCACATAACCCTCCTTATGAAAACTCCTACTTGTTTCTCAAATAATTTTGTTGTATATACTTAAGGAGTTGGACTAAAAAAATAAACTCATTTTCTCAAGGAATGAAGAAAACAGATCTTCATTTCCATATCCCAAAAGTCAGTTATAGAGAAACAAACTAACAATAACATAAAGTGACAGACAACCTATTTAGGAAACTCCATTGATCGCTCCGTTCAGCAGCCATGGCTCACGGGCCCAGCTGCTCCGCGGCATGTGGGATCTTCCCGGACCGGGGCACGAATCTGCGTCCCCTGTATCGGCAGGTGGACTCTCAACCACTGAGCCACCAGGGAAGCCCCCAAACTGCTTTTTATCTTCTTCTTGGGTTGAAGCAGATTAAGCTCAAACAGGGGTATGCCTGGGGGAAGGAGCACTGTATTTTTTAACACCCCAGTTCCCCATCTGTCCCTTCCCTTTCCCATGCTGCCAACTTCTAATAGCAGTAGTGACTCTGTCCTTGTGTGTTTAGTTCTGAATATAAATGCAGTGTTGTAGAGATGACCCCTCCCCGTGCTGCCTGGTTCCCCTTCCTTTTTTCCCCGGTCGTGGCCACTCATGGAAGCAGGACTAGTAAGGGACCTTCAATTAAAAACAAACAAAAAACAAAGGAAAGAAGGACATTCTGACACATGCTAAACATTGATGAACCTTGAGGACATTATGCTAAGTGAAATAAGCCAGTTATAACGTGGCATATACTGTGTAATTCCACTTACAAAGGTAAAGGTATCTACAGGAGTCAAATTCATAGAGACAAAGCAGAATGGTGGTTGTGGGAGGGAGGGGAGAGTAGAGAGTTGTTTAAATGGATGCAGAATTTTCAGTTTTGCAAGATGAGAAGTTTTGGAGATCCCTGGTGGTGATAGCTGCACAACAATGTGAATGTGCTTAATGCCACCGAACTGTACATTTAAAAATGGTGAGGATAATAAACTATGTGTATTATACCACAATTAAAAAAAACTCTGGAGAAAAAAGGGCAGGGAAAATATGGTGGTCAAGAGTATAACCTTTAGACTCGATAGACCTGGGTTTTGAGTATTGGTGTCCTGTCTGTGTCACCCTCGTACCCCCCCCACCCCCCCGCTTCGGCATTGACCAGCTGTGTGACCTTAGACAGTTGCTCAACTTCTAGGCTTCATTTATCTGTAAAACAGGGGTAATAAGCTAGTACAGCCCTCAGAGGCTTGTTGGTGAGATAAAATGAGAACACGTGAACTGTATTAGTTGGTGCTAATCCTGTTGCTAGGAGAAGGTCTTGTCCTTGGGAAGCCCCAGTCCAGTGCAGGACAGTGTGGGGTGAGAGCCTGAAGGTCTGGGAAGGTTGCTGTGGGTGCTGATTCACTGGTTCCAACTCCTGCATGTGGGGTGGCCAGCCTTGGATTGGGTCCTCTCATTTAGCAGAGCACCAGCATTGGTGGAGAAGCTCTAGGGCTATGCACATGCGTTTCCTCTTTCAGGTGTGGGGAGGGAAAGAACAAAAGGAGTCTTAAAGTCTTGGCTTTGTGGACCACCTATCATCTCAAATCTTCAACCCTAGCACTCCAGACCTAACTGTTCTATAGCTTAAAATTGTGGGATGCCCCCGATTGTACCGGGAGGAGCATCCCACCTTGACACCACTAACAGGATGCCTGTGTCTATCTTTTGCTCTTCCTGGCACTTGGCGTACTAGGCTATTTTGGTTGCAAGGGCACTTCAAGATGTAGGCTCTACTCTAAGGATGCTCTCTTAGGAACCAGGCTTAGCTGATCTGAGCAGCCTGGCCTAAGAGATCAGCACAGTATTAGGATACCAGAAAGATGCTCACCCTTTCTGAGACTTTAGGGACCAGGTTATCCTGTCAGCAGCAGGGATGCATTTCCTTCCACGCCAGTGCCATTAATGTGACTCAGTTACTCTTGGCTCTGCCCTTTTCCCTGTCTTCTTACCACTGCCTTGGATTAAACACCCCTTTCTGAATCTCCAGTTCCAGTTTAGATTGGCTGTACTATCTGCTGTTATTCCAGTGTCACTAATGACAAAAGCTTTAAAGATTTTGTAGAAAGCAGACTCTTGATTGGCTGTTCCTAGGCAGGTACGCCTGGTCCAAGGAGCTTCTGAAGATGGATCATCACTGGGAACCATGTGTCTCCCTCAGAAGAGGCTGTGGATGTTACAGGCACTAGAGCTATGGTTTTCCCACTTACAGGTGCATCGGAATGACCCAGAGAACTAGCAAAAATGTAGATGCTGCTTCTCATCCCCGTAGAGTAGGATTTGGGGGATTGAGCCTGGGATTGGTTTTGTTTTTTGCTAGGTCATGGCTATTTGTGGTACTTGGATTCTTCTGCTTGAGTTTCTAATCTGGTTTTTGACTTTTGTCAATCCCTGCCTTGGTTTCTGGTGGTGGTTTCCACATATGACCTGCTATTAGACCCTTAGAGCAACGCTGGGATATGGGCTTTAACACCTGCTATTACAATAGTCCAATAATAGACTTTTTTTCCTTTTTGGATTTTGTGTGTCTCCTCTGCATCTTCTTTTTCTCCAAGTGCTTCCTCTACCTCCTCCCTCCTCCCTCGCCTCACATTCCTTAACCTTCTGTAATGCATCCTTAATAAAAACTCTAGGGATTGCCCACTGCATTAATATCCCTGAAATCTGACCGGCAGTATGAAACCACTGCCCGGCTGCTGGGGTTACACAACACTCAGCCATGTAGAGAGCCCTTACTGTATGGGGCAGACGCTAAGGGTATCAGTATGAACTGTGCTCAAGTCGCAACGTGAACCATCGCAGAAATCAGAAACTGCCTTAAATGCTGGCCACAGAATAATGTGTCCAGGGCTGTAAATAACTCCAGCAGCCCTGGAACTGTAGCCTATATCTAAAATGATGTAGCTAAGTGCCAGCCAAATAATTAGTTAGGCTATCATTGTTTTCTACTTTATCTCACTCAGTAAGTCAACTCTTGGCTTAATGCTGGAATTTGAAATCTCGCCTTAACGTTTCTTGTGCTTTGCCAGGGTGGGTCAGTGGTTGCAATTTCCTGATGAGCTATGTTTATGCATCTCCGGTTTTTCCTGTGAATTTACAGGGCACCTTAAGAAATTATAATTTTTCAGTTATTCGCTGTGGTAAACAATGGTTAGAATTTGAGTTCATAGCACTGAGATGGGAAGTTTGATCGTTTTCAGTCATACACTTTCTGGCTTAACAGCGTTACACAAATGGGAGGTAGCACTGATGCTACTCTGTGCCAGTCTGGGCTGTGAACTCTGAGCCTGAAGCTTTATTTTGCGGAGATGTCCATTTTCAGCTCATCCTGATGGCCAGAATTGCCCTCACCCACAGCTGAAATGTCTTCCATTCTTGGTCTCAATTGGTTGGGCAGTGTTATGTAACCGATACAAGTATTTGAGACTCTCCTTGATGTCAGGCACAGCGCTGGATGTAAGAGGCGCATGGTCCTCATTAACTTACAATTATATTCCATGTAATAAGTGCCATCCAGGAGTAGTGAATGAAGGAAGTGTCTTACCGAGAGGACAAGAGTGGTAGGACATGACCCCCGTGTAGTAGGAAGTTGTTGAGGTTCCTGGGCTGTCATGGCAGCTCTTAAGCGGTTTGGGAGGAAGTCTCACCTCTTCGCTCCTGTCAGTCCCTCAACGGGCCCTTCTGTCTCCTGCCTCTTAGCGTGGGGAAGGGCATATCCGTCCCCTGCCCCAGAACCACACTTCATTGGGTAGTGATGAAGCTCAGAATCGCATCACCCGGGGGCTTCCAGCCTCCAGAGCTGTTCCTTCTCTGAGCTCTGTCTTCTTAGAGCTCACAGAATGGGGGCCCCATTTGTCCACTTGGAAGACTGCTTTTCCTCCCTCCAGCCTCAGGGGCTCAAGTCTGCAGGTAGAACAGCTGGTTGGAGGTAGGGGACATCCAACCAGCTGACTGGATGGGAGAGGATAGGGCTGAAGTTTGGTTTGTGTAGCCTTTTAAGATGGAGAAAACATCAAATAGTGATGTCAAAGAATGCTTCCCATAAATTACCATGCCATTTGAGGAGGAAGGTGAAGATGAGAGTATATAAAATCCA
Source organism: Lipotes vexillifer (assembly GCF_000442215.2). NCBI lineage: Eukaryota > Metazoa > Chordata > Mammalia > Artiodactyla > Lipotidae > Lipotes > Lipotes vexillifer. The sequence goes on from NW_006792448.1 coordinate 1,252,020, forward strand.
AACAAACAAAATGTTTATAAGCTTTTATAAGGGTATGTTTATTGTACTCTTCTTTTTAGAGCATAAAGATACAGTGTTACCCAAAGTATGGAAGAGTATTTGCATGAATCTTTTCAGAGCTGCTTCTAACACTGAGCTGAACCATTGCAGCTTATTCCTGAGAACAAAGTTAATTTAGCATCAGCTTGTATCCATAAAACTTGGATTATCTTGATTTATGTAACTGTTTTAGTTTTACTCCTTTCCCATTGTTTTAAGTGGGTATCATATGAAGTTTTCTCAAAGCTTCGTGTTCATCATCTCCCTTATAAAATAGTACTTTTAATCTTAACAAATAAGTGTTAACTATGGTTTGTCTGGTGCTGGTGCACTAACTTGACTTAAGGTGATTCAAACATAACCAGAAATACAGGCAAGAAACCTGTGCCAATAACTTTTTCACCTGGGATGATAAACGATGATCATAAGAGTGCACAATTGTCTTCTAGGCAAAAAATTGTAGTTTCTTAAATTGTTGCAGGCTTTAGAAAAGACTGTGGATTTTATGTACTGTAGTGAGATTGCTATCACATTAACCTCTTTACAGCCTCTTTCTCATCAAGATGATAATTTACAATAGTGAGTGTTCAAAATGGAAGTTTTGCAGAGTTCTGTGTGAACTTTGTGTGAACTGTGCCAGTGGTGGCTCTTGGTTGGCCATCATGAAGTATCAGCCCGGATTGAAGACGAGGTGTGGAGGGGAGGATGAATTTGAAGATGTGAGAAAACAGATGTCCTTTGAAGAGGACCGAGTAATGGTGGCGCAATCCTAGAGCTTGGGTAAATCTGGCTCATGGATACACCGAAATATCAGGTATTCAGCATGTGTGTGGGCAAAGGCAAACAATTGCCAAGAAACCAACCAACTGGAAAACAAAAAAAAAATCAGTTGTGTGAGTCATCACCCTGCTTAGTGAGGATGTGCATTGGGGCGAGGATGAGATGGAAGGAGGGAATCTGTTTCCTGAGGCAGCTCGGAGCCTCTCGAAGTGACAGGCTCTGAAGTGAGTGAGCCTCTTGAACCATCTCACTGTGACGGACAGTGTGAGAGATTTTCAAAGGCGATTTTGCTACTGCATGATTTTTGCTTTATTATTGACTTTAGAAGCAAGCTTCCTCACCCCCCCAAGATGTGACTCCCCTTTGTTCTGATGTTGATGACATATTTTTAAGGGATCTCTAAAAATAGAGCTAGAGGTAGCTGTCTAGAAGAGAAAAGTGCCTGGAAACTATGGCACATGAAGAGCGGCTGGGGGTCCCCAGGCATAGAGGCCAGGAAAAAGGAGATATAATCCTGAAATGTATAGGGCTGTCATGTGGGATTCGTGTTTCCTCTCTGAGTTCATCTGAGGCTCATAGTGATCATCAATGGGTATGTGCAGGGAGGTGAGTTGAGCTCGGGGTCCAGAAGCACATGGCCCCCAGTAGTGGAATGGGCTGCCTTGTGTGGAAGTGCGGGCTTCATCTCTGCAGGTATCTTAGCAGGCTGGGCACCATCCAGCAAAGGATGCCATGGGGGGTGCCTTAGAATGGGAATTTGACCCATACGCCCTTAACTTCTTGCCCACCTTGAAAGGTGGCTAGCAATGGCTGCTTCTTGGGAAGGAAAAATATAAAACTAAGGTGAGAAGGAATAATTACAAATAAACAGTAAAAGGAAGGAAGGAGTAAACCACTTGTGATTCTACTCATCTATAAAAGGAAACCTGAGGAAATTTGTTTTCTGATTTTTGTTTCTCTTGGAGAAGTAAGTTTCCAACTCACTTGAATTTACTCTAAGAATGAGAATTACAAAGCTTTAATTGATTCAGTACAAAATAGTTTAAAATGTGCTTTAGTTCCATGTTTTGGTGGTGGTGATTCACTGGTGGGAGGTAGAAACACAGTGTAAGAGGACCACCTGCTACCTTTCTTTCAGGAAGAAGCTGTGTGTAGGTTGCAGGTTTGGATGCATACAGGAAGGCGGTGAGAATGAATGAAGGAGATCAGACGAAGGGCGATCAAGGTGGAGGGGGAGTGTGAAAGTCGAGGTAGGTGGGCACAGCGTGGGCTCTGCCATGGGCTGGGCTGGTGCTCTGTGGACCCCTTTGCAGAGAATATTGCTCTGGTCAGTCCTAGAAGAAAGGCAGCTTGCAGCAAAGCGGGGTCAAGTCCCCTGAGAGGCTGGCTGGGACCTGATTTGCCTTTTTCAGATGTCAGTTTCTTATAATGCTCTGGAAGCTGCTGATTTAGCTCCTACTAGTGACAGATCCAAGACGTGCTGATGTGGCGTGTCTGGCATGGCTGGCTGCCTTCTGACTCCTCTGGCCGTCACTCTGCTTGTCACTTGACAGGAGCCCTGGCATGGGGCGTGTTCTTCTAGGAAAAGGGCCTGCTGTCTGAGGTCAGATGTCTTCTGGTGTCGCAGCATGTCTGCATCAGGCAAATCACCAGCACCCTGTGTGAGGATTTGTGTAAGCAACTGAAAGAGAAATATCTATGGTGAGAGGCACAGAGACCAGCGTGGTGTGATGGAGAGAGCACGGGACTCTCTGCTTGGAGTAATGTCTTATGTGACACTAACTGCCACTAAATAGTGGCACTTACGATGACCTGCCCAAGTGAGACAGTGTCATGTATCTCTCTGGACCTCAGTTTCTTCACTTGCTGCATGAAGGGAGTAGGACCAGATCTCTTGCATTTCTTCCCTCTCTGAGATTCTGTGAAAGTGTCGATCTCTGAGTCCCAATCTGTATGTTTAAAAAATAACAATGCTTCCTCTTCCAGATTTCTTTCCTGACCCACTCAGAGAGTGAAATTGTTCAACCTGGAAGTATGAATTTCCAAAAGTGACTATCTCAGAATGAAAGACCCTTAGGAGCAAAGTTGTTTGTTGCTATTCCTTTTTCTCCCCATGCTCTCCCGTGTTCCAGTAGGTGGCATGATCCAATTAATCCTCCAGGGTTTAATCCTTAGGCCCCAGATCCAGGCATCTTCCCCTCAATACCCAGTCTGTCTGCAGGTCCTGTTGGCTCAACTTCCAAACAGAGCCTGGAGCCTCACTTTTCACCCCCTCACTACCGACCTGTGCAACCCCCAGGTCTCTGGCCTGGGTAGTGGCAACAGTCTCCTAACCGGCTCCCCTGCTTTTTCCTCTCTCTCCTTCCAGTCTGTTCTCCACACAGTAGTCAGGTCATTTTTGTAAAATGTCACTTGGATTCTGTCACTTCTTTGCTCGAAACCATCCAGCTGTTTCTCTTTGCATTTGGAAGAAAATCCAACCCCCTGCTAGGCCTGCCTACAGGGCACTATACATAATCTGGTTCCTGCTTGTCCTGATGCATTAGTGTTCCATCTTCCTCACTGGCTGGTTCCATCCCTGCTGGCCTCCTCCTTGTTTGTTCATTGAACACTGCAGGCTTCTCGCCACCTCAGTGCCTTTGCCCTCGCCCTTCTCCATTGATGTTCTCTCCCAGGTTTTTGCGCTGGTGGCTTCTCATCATGCAAAAGCCTCTGCTGCGTCAGGTCCTCAGACTCCTTCTCTGTCACCCACTCAATCCATTACCCGGTTTTATTTTTCTCTTTGTGCTTCTCAATACCTGGCTCTTTTGTTGGCTTGTCTTCCTTACCTAGATTCTGGTCCATGAGAGCAGCAGTTGCTTGCTCATTGCTGAATCACCAGGGCCTAGAACATGTGTAGCATGCAGAATGTGCTTGAGAAACATTTTTTAAACAAATAAAATGACATTACATTAAAGATGGACTTTATAAAGTAATGCTGCAATTGGCCAACTCCCCTAACCTGTGTTACAGATTTTTCAGGATTAGAATGAGGGAGATGGACCCTATGACTGAGTAGGAGAGTCCTGCTTGGGTACTGAGCCTGGCCAAAGCTCACTGTGCTAGGACCCCCCCGTATAGGAATATATTGGGAAGTCCAGTTCCCTAGGCCTGGATATCAGTGTGCTTTCTCTTCTGGGCCAATCTCTTTGCCTTCATTCATTCATTTCCTCACACTAACATGTTGGAATGTCCTAGTGCAGTTTTGCTTTAATAAACACAGGCCCCCAGTGGTCGTTACAATGAAGGTCTTTGCTAACTGAACAGATTTGAGCAGCCATCCTGGTTAGATCCCCTTTAGAACCCACGTGTATTTTTTGGTAAATAGGCACAAGGAGGAGGATCTATTGTTGCGTTTCTAAATCTAGTTTTGGATTTGGTTGTTAGATGGGGAGCCTCTTCTGGTTCTTCCCCTGTAATCTCTCTCAGGTTTGCTTCGAAGGTGAAATGCGTGGGTCCGCGCTCGGCACTCGCTGAACGGTAACCGTTTGTGACAGCTGGTTACCCATGTAGGATCATCCACACCCCTATTGTGACTTATTGACAGAAGTTTGGTCTTAACACAACCCCTCCTCCACGCAGCCATGTGCCTTGGGCTGAAAAAACACAAGAAACCACGAGAATTCTAGACTTCTTGTCATGAGAGATAGAAGCGTCTTTCTGTTTAAGCCCGTTTGAAGCCTCTCGTAGCCAGAGCATCATGACTGATATACTATCAGTTGATCATTGCCTCGTATGGTCCACTCTTTCCCACTGGCAGGATCAATCCACTCAGCACCTTCTGAACGTACCTTGAGCTTTTCTGCGTCCGTGCTGTATCTACCTGGAATATGCTTTCCCTCTCTAAGTTCATTCTTCCAAGATCAAGTTCAAACTTTAGCTTTTTCCATAAACCCTGCCTACTTCAGCCTAAAGAACGTCTATTCTCTGTAATCTGAAGCAGTTACTGTAAGCGCTCTCCATCCGTAAGTGCTGTCCATCCGTAAGTGCTGTCCATCCGTTACTTGGTCTTGGCACTTGCTCATATCTTCCTCTTATGCCTCTGCTCCTGTCATTGGTCTGCACTGTTGTTTGTTTCTTGGGTGGCTGCTTAACTTTTTACGTATTTGCCTTATCTCCTTAACTTATCCAGGAGGACAGAGACCACGCCGAGGGCCTGACACTGTGTTATACATAACAGGCACTTGGTACTTGCTGATTTGAAGAGCAGGGCTGCATGGAGACGAGCAGCCAAGCATTGGAGATTCTGGTATTTCTGTAGAGTTTTGAAGGGCCTGGAACATTCTAACTGAGCGGGGGACTGGCTGCCAGGAGAGTCTCAGGGAGGCAGGTGCGGTCTACTAGGGGGGCAGTATTTTTGTACCTCTTCACTTCTGAAACAGGAGTAAGAAGAGGATGATGGAGGAGTGCTGAATTTCCTGCACACCCTTCCATTAGGTAAAATGTATGCGTTTCTTCCTGCTTACTCTTTTCTGACCTCGTGTTCTAGCCTTTAATAATATAACCTTTTTTTCAAACATCTTTATTGGTGTATAATTGCTTTACAGTGTTAGTTTCTGCTGCATAACAAAGTGAATCAGTTATACATATACACATATCCCCATATCCCCTCCCTCTTGCGCCTCCCTCCCGCTCAAGCCTTTTGTAGTATAATCTTAAAGCAAGACAGGAAATATTAAAAACTGACAGTGCTGTTAATGACACACTGTGTGGTTTAGGTGAAGGAACACTGGATTGGCAGTCAGGGCTCAGAATTCTTGTTACATTTATGCCATTTCCTTGCTGTGAGGACTTGGGCCAGTGGCTTCATCTCCCTCAACTTTGTCTTCTTACGTGTTAAATGGAGGCAATTGGGTTTTCCTCACACCACTGTTGAGAGCAAGAATGAAATTAAAATCGTGGTATGAAGGGAACCTTAAAGAGTAAGGAAGGAGTACTAGACCAATAGGAGGCATTATGATGAGAAAAGTGAGTTGTGATTAGAAAAATGTAATACAAATTGATGGCTAGGAAATAAAGTTGAATTATAAATGAAATAGGTGTTTACAGACGTCCCCAGTTTATTGCCAGGTTAGATTCTGAAAGTTACTTTAAGTACAGTGTCAGTCTGTTCAGGCTGCTATGACAGAGTACCATAGTCAGGGTGGCTTATAAACAACAGAAACTTATTTCTTTCAGTCCTGGAGGCTAGAAGTCCAAGATCGGGGTACCAGCATGCTCAGGTTCTGTTGAGGGCCCCTTTTCCAGGTTGCAGATGGCTGTCTTCTCCTTTTATCCTCACATGGCAGAAAGAAGGTGAGAAAACTCTCTGAGGTGTCTCTTCTAAGGTACTAATCTCATTCATAAGGCTCCATCCTCATAACTTAATTACCTCCCAAAGGCCCTACTTCCTTGTACCATCACTTGGGAGGGTTAGGATTTCAACATATGAATTTGGAGGGGATGTAAATATTCAGCCCGTATCATTCAGCATTTAGGATCTTTCTCACAGAGACAGTGTTCTAAGTGGCGATCTGGTTGAAAAGCAAGCACTGAAAGCCTATTTAACTCATCCTGTATCCAAAGCAGGTGCTGCTGTAGTACACAGATTGTGCACAGAGCTGTTTCTCTGAGAAAATGCCTTTGAAGACGTCTCCTGTCTCTCTTTCATTGCCTGTCCGTCAGAGTCCTGCCTCTGACCTCACTCTTCCTCGCGCTGAGCGTGGGAACTCACTGGACTTTATTTAAAAATTTTTTTTTAAACTTTTTATTTTATATTGTAGTATAGTTGATTAGTAACGTTGTGTTAGTTTCAAGCATACAGGAAAGTGATTCAGTTATACGTGTATCTCTGCTTTTTCAAGTTCTTTCCCCACTTAGGTTGTTACATAATATTGAGCAGAGTTCCCTCTGCTATACAGTAGTAGATCCTTGTTAGTTTTTTATCTTAAATATAGTAGTGTGTACATGTCAATCCCAAATTCCCTAACTATCCCTCACCCCCCATCCTTCCCCCTGGTAACCATAAGTTCATTCTCCAAGTCTGTGAGTCTGCTTCTGTTTTGTAAATACGTTCATTTGTATCATTTTTTTTTAAGATTCTGCATATAAGCCATATCATACCATATTTCTCTTTCTCTGTCTGACTGACTTCACTTAGTATGGTAATCTCTAGGTCCATCCATGTTGCTGCAGATGGCATTATTTCATTCTTTTTAATGGCTGAGTAATATTCCATTATATATGTACCACATCTTCTTTATCCATTCCTTTGTCGATGGAAACTCACGGGACTTTAGGTGGAGATGGACCTGCTGTTGATTCTGGCCAGGCTTTCCTTAGTGCCCGTGGCTGCCCAAAACACACAGCTTCTCTGCTGCCTTGTCCCTGGAGCAAATCACTACTTTTCTGTTATTTTTTGGTAGGTTTTTCAATTAGTGATAGTGGGAAAATAGGAATGGAGTAGTAGTCCTCTGCCTATTCAATATGTTAGTTATGATTGCTTTGGTTGTGAGTGACAGAAAACCCTGCTATCGTGACTTGAACCATCATGGGGTTTATTTTCCACCATGTATAACAAGAAGTGTTGAGGTGGGTAGCCCAGGGCTGATGTGGCAGTTCTGCCTGTTTTACTGTTCTGCTCTCCTTACTTATCTTGAGACTTCACCCTCATGTCAGCATGCGTGCATTCCAGGCAGAAAGAAGGTGGAAGGGTGAAAAGCAAAAGCTGCCTTTAACTGTTTAAAAAAAAAATTATATATATATATATATATATATAATATTGATATATATATAAAACTTCATTTTGAAACCATTTCTAACTTACAGAAAAGTTACGAGAATAATCCAAGGAATTCCTGTATGCCTTGGGTTTCAAGTTTCACCAGGTGACCCAGTAATGTCTTCTATAGTAAAGTAAAGGGTTCAATCCAGGATTACATGTTATACCTGCTGCTTATCACTCTGTCAGTGGTTTCCTTCAGTCTAGAATGTTTGCTCAGTCTTGCCTTGGCTTCATGTCACTGTTAGAAAGGCCCTCCATTTGGGGTAGGTATTTTGGGCCAGATACTGTGATGACCACTGCAGCCTCTTGGGTGGCACATTTTGTCTGATTTGTCCTGTTCCTGGTGGTGGTAACTTTGATCACTTCTTGAAGAGCATGTCGGTTGGGTTTCTCCTCCGTGAAGTTCCTTTTTTCTTCCTTTTGTAATAAATATTTTGTGGGAAATACTTTGAGATGATACAAATTTCTTTTTCTCACCTCATTTTCATCTACTAATCTTATCATCTCAATGTCTTTTTTTTTTTTTTTTTTTTTTTTGGTTCCCCGGCCTCCGCTTTACAATGTTGTGTTGGTTTCTGCTGTGCAGAAAAGTGAATCAGCTATATGTATACATATATCCCCTCTGTTTTGGATTTCCTTCCCATTTTGGTCCCCTGCATCGGCAGGCGGACTCTCAACCACCGCGCCATCAGGGAAGCCCTCAATGTCTCTTAAGTTTATTTTTAATATTGTGGTTGCCACATGATGACTTGTTATTACCCTCATTCCTTCTCCGTTTATTTGTTGGCTTCTGTTGTAAGGAAGCGCTTTCTCTTCTCCCCATACATATCCATGTATTCACTTACCTGTATGGGCTTGTGAGCATGTATTTTGTTCAGTGGGTTAAAATACGTGATGGTCATTCATTTTGGTGTTTAGATTGTCCCAGATGAGGTCCATGAGTGCTTCTTTAAACTCACCTCTGTGTCCTCTTGACACATTCTCATCACTTTTCACCACAACACGTTCCAGACTCATTTTGTGTTTCTCTGCCCAAGCCCAGAATCAGCCATTTCTCTAATGAGGTCTGGTTCTTTTAGTGGAGAGTGGCACTTAAAAACCAATTTCTGGGCACTGAGTGGTTGCTCAGGAGTGTTGCTGGCCCCAGGTCCTTTAAGGGGGACAGAGCTAGGAAATGATTGTGTATACACACACAGTCCCATACGCACATGTATACTTAGGTTTTTTTTAAAAAATTAATTTATTAATTAATTTTTGGCTGCATTGGGTCTTCGTTGCTGCGTGCAGGCTTTCTCTAGTTGTGGCGAGCGGGGGCTACTCTTTGTTGCGGTGCGCGGGCTTCTCAGTGCGGTGGCTTCTCTTGTTGCGGAGCACGGGCTCTATGTGCGCGGGATTCAGTAATTGTGGCATGTGGGCTCAGTAGTTGTGGCTCGTGGGCTCTAGAGCACAGGCTCAGTGGTTGTGGCTCATGGGCTCTAGAGCACAGGCTCAGTAGTTGTGGCACACGGGCTTAGTTGCTCTGTGGCATGTGGGATCTTCCTGGATCAGGGCTTGAGCCTGTGTCCCTTGCATTGGCAGGCGGATTCTTAACCACTGCACCACCAGGGAAGTCCCAGGGGTTTTAACATAAATAGAAGTCCACACCAATACCTTCAAATCCAGGCCAGCCTTGCTTTCCATATTTGTACTCCCTTTCTCTGGGGACTTTGCTTCCAGAGTCTGAACCCTGGGCCGAGCCTGGCTGGAGCACCCCCCACTCACTTGTATCTGGGCTCTGACTTCAGATCTCTGCTTGGGCCTCACCCCTTCCCTCTAGGCTACCTGCTTGTTCAGGCCTCCTGGCCTAACAAAAAATCTTTACTTTGAGATGACTGTAGATTCACATGCAGTTGTAACAGATAATGCAGAGTGATCCTCTGTAGCCTTCAGTCAGTTTCCCCCGATGGCAGTGTCTGGCAGAACTATAGTACAGTGTCACAACCAGTATTTTGTCATCGATACAGTCAAGATACAGGACATTTCCATCACCACAGGGATCCCCTCCTATTTTTTTTTTTTTTACAGCCACACCCGTCTCCACCTGCCCCCACCCCCATTTTTAACCTCTGACAACAACTAATGGTCTCTCCATTTATAATTTTGTCAGAATATTATGTGTGGAATCATACAATTTGTAACCTTTTGGAATTGGCTTTTTCTCTCAGCATAGTTCTCTGGAGATTTATTTATGCTGAGTGTATTGATAATTCATTCCCTTTTTATTACTGAGTGTTATTCCATGGTAAGAATGTACCACAGTTTAACTGTTCACCCACTGAAGGGTATCTGGGTTGTTTCCAGCTAATGGCTATCACAATAAAGCTGCTATAAATACTGGTGTACAGGTTTTTGTGTGTGTGTGAAGGTAAGTTTCCATTTCTGGGAAATGTCCAGAAGTATGGTTGCTGGGTTCCATGGTTGTGCATGTCGAGCCTTTAAGGAACTGCCAGACGGTGTGAATGAGCCCGTTTCTCCACATTGTCAGTATTTCAGGTTATTTTTTTAAAATAAACTTTTATTTTAGAACCATTTTAGATTTATAGAAAAATTGTGATACTGGAGTTCGCTTGTACCCTATGCCTGGTTTCCTCTGTTAGCATCTTATGTTAGTATGCTACATTTGTTACCATTAATAAGCCAATATTAAAACATTGAAGTCTATACTTTATTCATATTCCCTTAGTTTTTACCTAGTGTCCAGCCTGGTCCTGGTGTAGCTGAGGAGCAGGGGGGTGGGGAAGCCCCAGCTTATTGCAGAGACTGCTGGGGAAGGGGAATTGGGGGAGGGGCCCCTAAGGGGGGCAGCTGGCCCTTCCAACCTGAGAGACAAAGGAGATGTAGGGATATTCATGGAAGAGACAGACTGTCTTCTAAAATGCCAGGTGTCAGGAGTGTCCTTCTTTCCCGAGTCTTCTGGAGCTGCAGGCCTCTAAAAGGACCTCAGTAAATCACCTTGTCACCAGGTTTCCCACTCTGCTTCCTTAGCTGTTGAACAAGTCTGACTTGTAGGGATGAAGGGCCTTGGTGTGTTCTGGCAGTTTGAGGAGAGGAAGGCAAATGGAGAGGTCCTGCCTTCCATGCTTTTAGAGATAGTAATGAAGCCAAGAGGATCATTCTTAGCTGGGCTGGTGCCTTAGGGGGTTAGCACTTGAATGAGCAATTTATCAATGCAGTGCTGAATAATTTAGAATTAACAAAAAGCCAGCCAAGGCCCCATGTGGTCCTTCATATAAGTACAATCTAAATACCATAGAACCTTGCTTTATGTGAAATTTTACAACTTTCGCTAATGGTTTATTTCTGAATTATTAGTTTAACCTAGACTGTAAGCCCCCAGGGCAGCAGTGGCCTTTATACATAGGTTTTTTTTTTTACAAATGATAAAGTGGTTTTGCCTCACAAATGGGGCCAGATGGCAGATGGGCTTGGCTTTATTTATTTTGGAGACTTGAACATTCAAGTTATATATATTGCTTTAAAAAATCGAAAGGAGCCCTAGGCATAGGAGATTCTCTTGACAATGGGTCATTGCCTGTCTCAGCTGGGGAAGCAGGGGGAAAGAGGGCTTCTTGGAGGGCATTGGATCTCCAGTGAGATCTTAAAGAGCCAGTAGGATTTGGGCCAGAGGACAACAGAGGAAAAGCATTTCCATAACCTTTCATGGGGTAATCCATTTCTGATTTGTATAGCTATTTGCCTCCAAAGACTTATTTCTCATGTGCTATAGATCAAGCCTCTAGAGGTTGGGACAGTTGACAATCTCTAGATTAAAGAGGGAGGTTGAATAGTATGGAACAGAATGTGGAACTGAGGGAGGGTGAATGAAACGGATGCCAGGGGTCCTTACACCCATCACATCAGTAGCTCAAGGCTTCTTGTTTCAGAGGTCAGTACTAGAAAGTCTCATACCTTAAAAAAAAAAATTGTCCTCAGTATTTGGAGACGTGTGATACCAACACAGTGCAGGAGCGCACAGTAGTGGCCTTTGAACTTTCACATTGTGAGTGCATACAGGGCAGCGAAAGTAGAGGGAACCTTGTGCAATACACAGAAAGAATTCTCCTAAGAAAATATAGTAAATTCTTTGGTCTTTGTTCAAACATACCCACTGGGGCGTGCTTGCCAGGGTAGCAGTCACTAAAAATGTGCTTAGGGGATTTAGTTAACTTGTGTAGGTCTTTAATATCCTTTCCAGGGAATTCTTCCTTTCAAACTTTCTTGGCTTCTTTTATATTCACTTAAAAGATTGAAACCATTGATTTAGTATATGCATTCAAGATTGGCAGTTCTTTCCAAATGAAATAAAACTTGAGACCCAAGATTGTGATCTTCAAAAAGTGAAATGTTGCATCATACTTGTACTTGGTTTTGCTAAAGATGGGAATGCAGTAGGTTACACCTGGGGGGAAGCTCCAGTGTCCCCCTTTAGCCATACATTGAGTCCCCATCAGTGGTGTTTTCATGAGACATTTAACTCAATCTAATCTCCTGATGAGGAATGTTATGCAATCAAAATTCTGAACTAATAAGAGGTTTCTCTTGGTAGGGGTGGGAAGTGGGAGTAAGGAGGGAAATTTTACTTCATATTTTATGTGCAAAGCAGTTCAAATTTTATTTATTTGCAATGAGCTTGTAATTCTTAACTTTGTACACTCTTATTTATTAGAACTTTAACTTCTGTTTAAACATCAGGTTAAAAAAATTTAACAGATGTGCTTATACCTGTCTTCTGTGGCTTAACTGAAAACTAAGCATGGTCATTTCATAAAATAATTTGGGCTTCTGTGACCAACATTGCCCATTAGTCAGGTGAACCCACCTGGGGGATCACTCATAAAATGTGTGGCCAGTAAGTCCTGGGGCCAGTGTGTGTTCTGGGGGAGATATGAATGGCATGCTACCTGATACCTGGCAAAAGGTAATGACTCCCCTGGTAGCTGATAAGAGGACAGCGACAAGTTGTGGTCAGAGTTTAACCATCACTTTGGGAGAAAATGTTTGCTTGTGGATGAACCATCCAAACCTTGGGGTGCAGGAGAGCCATGTGCCAGCCTTGCAGCTTGAGGGAACCGTCTACCGCCTTCCATCAGCTGTCTCCTTACTCTGAGTGGGCAGACCCCTGGGAGAAGGAGAATCTGGCTGGCGCTAATTTTCCAGTTATTTTAAATGTTAATCAGTGGCATTCTGGTAGATGCGTGTCTCCTGAGTTGGTTACCAGTTAGCCTCCCTGGTCTGTAAACCTGCAGCCATCCCCTCTGGGGGTCCCCGTGCAAGGTGAGGGTCATGCCTGGCACACCAGAGATAATTCAGAACTCTGCCAGATACCTGATGAGCCGCAGCCTGCTCCCCCCGCTACCCGCCCAATAGAAGGGTGGGGGGACCTCCAGGGAGCAAAATACAGCTTGTGATACAACAACACTGAGTTGACACCTGGACTTAACATTTCTTAACCCGGCTTTGGCTCCAACCGGAGGGTACATTTTGTATTTGTCCCTCTTGATAGAAACTAAATTAAAAAAAAAAAAAAAAAAAAAACAAAATTTTAAAAAATCATCACAATTTGAAAATCTTGTTAATATTATTAAACAGATCTAATTCCACAGGGAGCATTGAGTTACGGACATTCTGTATAATGTACATAGATACCTTATCGAGGGGACCTTTCCCTTAAATGAAAGTCCTGTTAAATGGGGCAGGGAGTGCTCAGTTGTCAGTTAAGCTACCTGTCTTCCTCAGAGGATTCACCAATTGCAGGTGGGATGTGTTGGCAGCCATGCCACTAGTGCCATTGGCCCGGCTAGGGCGTTACTGCTTGAAGAGATTACCACCCATAATAAGGTGCAGACTTTAGAAGGCACATTTGAGGTCTGAATAGAGGGTGAAAGTGAGCCCTAAGTAACTAACTCATAAAGATCACTAGAATACAAGTAGTAATGCAGAAGGTACCCTGCTTAGGAATGGTGAGTCCCCTGACAGCCAGCTTCTGTGGTCCAAGTCCTGCATGAGGATCTATTGGCTTTTTCACCTAAAACCTAAAACCATCACTAAAAACCATCTTGTGGTTTCAGGCAGAAGAGAGACACTTAGTTTCCTTGAATGTTTCTTTGCCTGGATATGTTACACCTGAATAGTGTGAACTATTTTGTGATGCTGTTTGTGTTAAAAATAGTAGGTTCTGTTCCTGCCCACACGGCTATCATATGAAGTTTATAGAATTCAGCTCTGGAAGGGACGTTAGAGGCCGTCTGATCTGCGTTTTGGGATCTCAGAGCGCATCTGAGTTTGCATCGCGCTGATGCCTCCTCTCCCCTCTCGTCCCTGGTATAAGCAGAGTAGCCACCTAGAGTCTAGGCCGGCTCCGTGGGTTACTTGTTTTTCCTGCTGCGGCCTGCACAGTCCTGGTTTGTGAGAGGTGCCTGGTCTCTGCTGAGTGAAGTGCTTTTTAGAAGGAGATGCTGACCGGACCTGGGACTCTGTTTTTTTGTTAGGAAAGGTGTTCACAATCCTATCAGAAATGCAGTGCAGAGAGTTTCCCAAGGTATCAGGCACCTCGGCTGCTGGTGGGGGACTAAAGATAATGAAATAAGATAGGAGGGGAAACTAAGATCATGTGCCCCAGGAGAGTCATCTAGATGTGCTGCCAGGGCATCGCCTCCTCCCTTGACGTGATGGGTTGAGAAAGTAGAATGGCCTTGCAAATGAAGTGTGCAGAGCTGGGCCGACATCGGACAATGCTGGGGAGGGAAAATCCAGAACACGCATGGGGCCCCTGCTTGCCAGTCTCCTGGGAGAGTGGCGGGCACGCAGGGGAAAGACCTCTGTCTGAGCGAGTGGGGGCCAACCTCGTTAACCCCTCACTCTAGCTCTACATCAGGGTGGATTAATTCTTACGCGTGACTTTTCCTCTTTTTGGAGAGTAAGCAGGTGGGATGGGGAGAAAGGAGTAAATATAAGCAGGCTTGGCTGGGCTTCTCATTCACTGGAGGTCTCACTACATGAGGTCTTAGATTATCTTGTGTCTTGGAAAGCTGACGCCCTTGGTAGCAATCTGTTTCAGAGGATCTGCTGGTTGCACTGCGTTCCACGCTCTGTGTTCCATGAAGTCATTTTTGTTATTACTTACAGTTGCGTGAACACTGACCAGAAAAATCATTGAAATGTAAAACGTGGTTGCCTCGAGCAGTTTGTAAAAGGGGATCTCTGCCAAGGGCACTTTGCTTTGCCTGTGGATGTTGCTGTCGGTACCCGGAAATGTGATGGGGAGAAGCTGCCCTGGTGGAGGGGGATCAGCTGTGAGAGGTTGCACAGCCAGGAGACGCGTCTTCCAGTTGCTTGGGTGGTGCTCTGCTGACCTCTGGGCTGCAGTCGATGCTGCCTCTGAAAGACTGGCACAGTGCAGGGTCCGTGGACCCTCCGTGGTCTGATCTGATGTCCTCCAGCGTCAGCCCATGAAGGGGATGTACTTAAGGGGTTGATGTGATGTGGTTGAGGGCTTCTGGAATATGCCACAGATTTCCTGACGATCTGGGGTTTGCCTTCTCTCATGGGTTCCTCGAGGCTGTGGCTGAGCAGTGTTGGCAATCGTATACTAAATTTGCTCTTTAAAGGCAAGGCGTCCTCTATGGAAAGGCTGTCCTCACTAGGAGATTGCATGGGCTTTCCAGATTGTTTAACAGCATATTAGACATTCTTCTGCTGTCCTTGCAGCGTCAAAACTGGGCACAGGGATTCCTATCCTGAGTGGTGGTGACATTCAGCAACATGCTAGCGTTTGGCAGGAACTTGCTTGGGATGGGGCGGTGAGGGGAGGCTCCGAAGGTTGTTTTACTCTTGGAGTTGCTGTCGAAGAACTCGTGCAGAAGTGCAGAAGTGTTAGAACCTGATTCAAAGAGAGTTTGGGCCACAGGCAGAACAGTTTCAGAAAGGGCCGTTGCCTGCAAGATGGAAACACGGAATTTGAGAATGTGTGAAGCCTCCTTGCCAGGGGCGAGCTCTCGGGAATCAGTGCAGCTGGAAGGGGGGCCATCTGCCTGGCCTGCAGGCTACCTTGTATGAGGTCATTTCCATAAACCAAAAAAAAAAAAAAAAAAAAAAAAACCCAACACATTTTAGAAAAAATCGGGG
>NW_006792448.1:1268149-1278298 GCF_000442215.2 Lipotes vexillifer
TGCCGCAACTAGAGAAAGCCCTCGCACAGAAACGAAGACCCAACCCAGCCAAAAATAAATAAAATTTAAAAAAAAAAAAAAAAAAAAAGATGCCAAACCAGTTTAGCACAAATCTGGTGGTCCTGCCCTTGGCTAGTTTCCTCAGCCTCCCAGCTTCCTCAAGTGGGCATCTTTTAATTCTGAACAAAACAAAACAAAACACTTCATGTTCTGTTTTTCCTTTAGAAACTTTCACCTCCGCCTTTGGTTTGGCAGCTGGGAGGGGGCTCCTGTCCCAAGAGCCGTGTCTGACAGTGTTCAGGACCCCGGAGTTCTTGGCCTTTGTGTCCTGGTTGCCCCACGCCGGGGACTCTGTCCAGAACTTGATTGTCCCCACGGATGCTTTCTGGGGTCACTGATGTCTCTACGTCAGGGGCTGAGGGAAGCTGAGGCCTCAGGGCTGCACGTGTGTTACGCAGTCTTATTTTTTGAGGGAGAGGTGGGATATGATAAGAGCAGTGACTCTTGGGCTCCCGGAAACCAGGCCTTATTACCATCCCCTTCCTCTAAATCCCTTCCGTGTCTGTGGTCTAGTCACACAATTGAGTGTGTGGGCGTGTGCTCTTTGCTGGGGGTGAGAGGAAAGAGGGTTCTTTGTTTAATGTGAGATAATCTTTTTTCTCAGCCAGATTGGGAGCTCCACAAGGGGGCAACCGTGACTTTCAGTGCTTTGTGCCGGACCCCCAGATGGTGAGTCCTGTACTGTAAGAGGGACACAGACAAAGTGAAGCATATCTTGAGGAGAAAGGCCAGGACGGTGAGGGAGGCAGGAAACCAAACCATGTGAGAAATGGTTGAAATGTTTCAGGGCTTCTTCTAGAGAATGAGTTCAGAATGGGCTGCTGTTGGTAGTTGGGTGTGGGCACTGGGTGTGAACACTGTCTCCACATGTTCTGAGCTTAGCGTGGGACTGAGAGTGCAGTGGGGAGGGACGGGGAGAGTTGATGTAATTGAGGATTTACTCTGTGCCAGCCTTTAAGATGTCATTTCCTCTCCCTGAGGTCACAGCTGTGACTAGTGGGTGAAAGTCTCAGGGAGAGAGATTCCAGCCCAGTCTAAGGCATGACTCTCAGAAGACTGGAATGGTCTACCGAGCTGCTCCCTTGGGAGTGCTCACACGGGAGCTGGCTGGCCTTCCGTGGGGAGTGCATCCGCTCCATGGCTTGTCCACAGGTTGTATTCGGTTAAGACCATTCTTTCCTGAGATAGTTCTTACTTTTGGGGGATTAAAATGTCTATCCTTTTGGAGGATGTTGCCGATGGTCTCTGAAGTTAAGTAAATATCAACTGGTCCATAGATTCTCTTTTAGAGATTAGGGCTGCCTCCTAAGCCCTGTGTGTAAGACCCCTTTCAACACTGAGGTCCTATGGCTGTGGCCTCTGTAAAGGTAACTCTTAGAGAGCCTGGTATATAGCCTTACCCTCTGTAAATGGCTGCTAAACGTTAAAAAAAAGAGCTGCTCGTATAAAATAGAATTGCCAGGAGAGCAGTTATCCTGGATTGATCCCAAGTTAGGGATGTAGATGCACACCTGGCAGACCCTACTGTTGCTTCTGCTTCTGTCTTTACATTGGATATTCTTTTTTTTTTGGCATACCTCATTTTATTGTACTTCATAGTGCTACATTTGTTTTGTTTTGTTTTTTTTGAATTTTATTTTTTTATACAGCAGGTTCTTATTAGTCATCTATTTTATACATATTTGTGTATACATGTCAATCCCAATCTCCCAATTCATCACAACACCACCACTCCTCCCCTGCCACTTTCCCCCCTTGGTGTCCACACGTTTGTTCTCTGCATCTGTGTCTCGATTTCTGCCCTGCAAACCGGTTCATCTGTACCATTTTCCTAGGTTCCACATATATGCGTTAATATATGGTATTTGTTTTTCTCTTTCTGACTTACTTCACTCTGTGTGACAGTCTCTAGATCCACGCACGTCTCTACAAATGACCCACTTTCCTTCCTTTTTATGGCTGAGTAAGATTCCATTGTATATATGAACCACATCTTCTTTATCCATTCATCTGTCGACGGGCATTTAGGTTGCTTCCGTGACCTGGCTGTTGTAAATAGTGCTGCAATGAACAGTGGGGTGCATGTGTCTTTTTGAATTATGGTTTTCTCTGGGTATATGCCTAGTATCATATTGGCTTCTTTCACATAGCAATATGTATTTAAGCTTCCTCCATGTCTTTTCAAGACTTGAGAGCATATTTCTTTTTGGTGCTAATATTCCACTGTCTGGATGTACCACAGTTTATCCACTCACTCTCTTAAGGATATATTGGTTGCTCCCAAGCTTTGGTAATTATGAATAAAGCTGCTACGCACATTCATGTGCAGGTTTTCATGTGGACATAAGTTTTCAGCTCATTTAGGTAAATACCAAGGAGCACGGCTACTGAATCCTACGGCAAGAGTATGTTTAGGTTTTGTAAAAAACAGCCAAATACTTAACGTCATTTTCATCTACCGAACAAGTACATAAAATTCACTGTTTCGCAATGTTAAGGCCCACATCTCAAAGTAAAGGTTATGCCTTTAGCTTTACTTACCTAGGTATAAAGTGCCCCAGTACATTCTAGGAAAGAGTTTCCACACTGCGTCTCAGTATACAGCGTTTCCATTTTGATGACAGAGCCAAAGGCTAGGAGTCTACCTTGACATCCCTTCCCATCACCTCTCCCATCCCAGCCACTGCCAAGTTCCATCACTTCTACTCAAGTCCAAGTCAGTGCTGTCTTTCACCTAAGCCACAACGACCCCCCTGTAACTGATCTCTCCACCTCAACTCCTGCCCCCCAACCACTCGCCACAATGTAGCCAGAATGAGTAATTAAATCTATATTGAATCGTGCCACTCCCCTCTTTAAAATCGAACAATTGATTCCCTTTGAATATAGGATAAGATCCAAATTTCTTACCTCACCAAAAGGCCCTAAGTGACCCTATTTAGACCTATTTCCCTATCTTCATATCAAGCCCCCTCTACTGTTACTTGCAGCATTCTTTCCTACAGTTCTTTCAACATTACAAGCAAGCTCTTCCCTTGGGCCTATGCACTAGCTTTTCCCTCTGCTTGAAACAGACTTTTCTCCCCGACTCCAGCTGAGGTCCTTTCCCTCAGGAGCTTCTTCTCATCTCGTGCTTTCTAAATGAGGCCCCGCCCTCTCACATCTGAAACAGGTGCTCCTGTTGTTCTTGTGTCGTTCTCTTCTGCTGCACTTATACCACCCATCAAATTGATCATCTCACATTTATCTGTGTACCGACGTAGTGTTTGTCCCGCCCACTAGACCAAAAGCTATGAGGGCAGAAACCATGTCTGTTTTGTTTACAAGTGCATACCCAGTGCCTGGTACAGGGTAAGCACTTAAATGATGGTTGAGTTAAAGAACTGATAGAACAAATGCGGAACTTGGTTTTTTGGTTTTTTAATTCTCAATCAGAATTCACTAAAACTCTACAGAAAAACTTCGGAGATTTTACTATGTATAACGGAAGTTGTTCCCACAACTAAATGCTGGTATTCTCGTAGGTGGAAATAAAGGGTAGCAGAAGCATATCTAATGTGGAAGGGTGCACACAAAGCCATTTCCCTGAGAACGTTAATTCTAGGTACCAGGGACCAGGAGGGAAGGGACCAGAAAGTAGTGAGTTCAAAGTCATCAATAAACGAGTTTTATTAGTTTGATACGATAAGGTCTTCTTGGAGCCACGTGTCTAAAGCAGAAACAGTCTCTTGGCATATCAGATACACAGATATTTATGGCACAAAAAAGGTAGGGAAAAGAAAGATCACTGAGTCTCCCATTGGCTCACACGTGGATACTGCCAAGAACCTCTAGACCCTCAAGCAAATTTGCCCTTTCCTACACCAACACCTCAGCTGGGCAGGTGAGCATCTACTCCCTGCTCTTATACATTTAGACTTTCCACCTCCTTTTCTATCTTCTTGGCAAAGCCATTTCTGACCCTTAGGAACCAGAATTACGCCTTTCCCTTGTGTGAACTTCTTACTATATGTACTGTTCACGAAGTTTACAATTTAATCATCAATTACCTTTGTAAATGGACAATCAGACTCCTATAATAGGGAATGTACCTGGGGAGACCCCTCAATATCACCTGGTCCAAAGTCCTCATTTTGAAGGGAAAATCCCAAGGTGCATGGAGGTGACAGATTTAGCCAAGGTCAGAGTCCAGGGTTAAGAGCACTAAAATGGGAATGTCAATTGCCCAGCTCCCAATCTAAGCCTGCCTGGTCACTGTCTCCCCAAGGAGTCAGTGTGCTCTGAGGAAGGAGCTATGTTAATCAACCTCTTGGCATATGGAGAAGCTTGCTGAATATCTGATGACTAGGTTAAGAATGATAGTGTGTATGAATCACCGTGAAGTTCAGATTACACGTAAACGTGCACCATAGTGTCTGCCCTTATCCTCACCATTACTCGGCATTTCCAGAGAAGGGCTGGCTGCACAAAGCACTGTCAATTCTACAGCTCCTCTCATGCGTGAAGACTAACAACCACAAGAGACAAAGAGAAAGTTTAAACTCATTACCCTGGGTAGACTCCCAAGGAAGTAAGATGGGTTTGTCTAGAGCTGTCATTCACTTAAGAAACTAAACAGACCCTAGTTGAGATACAGTCAGCCTCAGAGTCAGGTGAACCAAACCCACAGCTAAGCACAGGCAGAGCTCCCCTGACCTTTGGAAAGACGTAAGAAATCAGGCACAAGTTTTGGTGCAACATATATTCCTCCCTCCCTATGTTGTCAAAAAAAAAAAAAGAAAAAGAAAAAAAGATGCCGTCCTCCACTTTCTGACTCAGATATGTAATGATTTCAGTCCTTGCAGAAAACTTTTCATACATTCCAACCAGCTGGCATTTTCAAGGTGCTTCCACATGCTTATTCTCCTCCTTGACCCCCATAACCATTTTCCAAGGCTGGGCCTACACTTGGAACCCAGGAAACCTCAAGCAGAGAGAGGTTAAGCGCCATCCAAAGTCACCCAGCTCAACAGCAGCAGAGCCCAGGCTTCCAGCTCCCGGTTGCTCTCAGAGCCCAGCACATGGTCACGTCATCTGGCTTCTCACAGAAGAAACGAAATTGGGTCGTCTGTAGAGATGTGGATGGACCTAGAGACTGTCATACTGAGTGAAGTAAGTCAGAAAGAGAAAAACAAATATCGTATATTAACGCATACGTGTGGAATCTAGAAAAATGGTACAGATGAACCGGTTTGCAGGGCAGAAATTGAGACACGGATGTAGAGAACAGACGTATGGACACCAAGGGGGGAAAACCGCGGTGGGGTGGAGATGCTGGTGTGCTGAATTGGGAGATTGGGATTGACATGTACACACTGATGTGTATAAAATTGATGACTAGTAAGAACCTGCTGTATAGAAGAAACAACAACAAAAAGCCAATATGAAAAGGCTTCATGTTGTGTGATTCCAACTATAAGCCATTCTGGAAATGCAAAACTATGGAGACAGTGAAAATATCAGTGGTTGCAAGAGGTTAGTAGGAAGGGAAGGATGGTTAGGGCAGTGAAACTACTCTGTATGATACTGTCTTGGTGGATACATGTCATTATACATTTGTCAAAACCCATGAAACATAAAACACTGAGAGTGAAACCTAAACTCTGGTCTTTGAGTGATGTTAACAACTGATGAGCCTGCACTGACATGTGATGTACCACTCTTGAGAGGGTGTTGATCATGGGGAGGCTGTGCCTGTGTGGAGGCAGGAGGCACATGGGAACTTGCTGTACTTTCTGCTCAATTTTGTTGTGAATCTAGAGCTGCTCTAAAATTAAAGTCTATTTAAGGCGGTGGAAGGCATAGGAGATTGTGGTGCTTGTGTACCGATGGTAGATGTCTCCTAGAAGTTGATTTTAAATACGAAATATATTTTCTTTTAATCCATGTTAAATAGTTCTGGAAGCCCAGTGGACTGGCTCTGGGTAGTTGAATTCTGGTTAATTTGGCTTTGAATTGGGACAGTCTGAAGGCTCTGTTGAGGCTGTGGTCCCAGAAAGGCATGGGACCTCACTGGAACCTCTCTCATTGTGCATGACCACAGCAGGTGCCATTTTATTCATTTATTTCCTCTTCTAGTTCCTCCTCTTGGCCTGTTAGTATGAAAGGACTTGAAGTTAACTTTTTTTTTTTTTTTTTTTTTTTTTTTTTGCGGTACGCGGGCCTCTCACTGTTGTGGCCTCTCCCGTTGCGGAGCACAGGCTCCGGACGCGCAGGCTCAGCGGCCATGGCTCACGGGCCCAGCCGCTCCGCGGCACGTGGGATCCTCCCGGACCGGGGCACGAACCCATGTCCCCTGCATCGGCAGGCGGACTCTCAACCACTGCGCCACCAGGGAAACCCTTGAAGTTAACTTTTAAAAACACATTAGGAGCTTCCCTGGTGGCGCAGTGGTTGCTCTGGAGCCCGCGAGCCACAACTACTGAAGCCTGCGCGCCTACAGCCCGTGCTCTGCAACAAGAGAAGCCACAACACTGAGAAGCCTGTGCACTGCAACGAAGAGTAGCTGCCGCTTGCGCAACTAGAGAAAGCCCACGCACAGCAACATAGACCCAACGTAGCCAAAAACAAAACAAAACAAAACAAACCCACACATTAAACTTACCTCGAAGTCATCTCTAACACTGCGATCCTTCCTATTTCATAAATTTTTAGATCTATTTGTCTCGGTTTCTGGGATTCTGTTTAGTGCTCAGAAATTCTACCTCTCATAAACTAGTCAGAGAGGAGATCACTTTTCTGATTGGTAAAAAGACAGTTGCCAAGTCTTATGTAAACACACTTAGCTTTTTCCTCTTCCTCTTTGCACCTGCTCTGATAGAAGAAATAGGATGAAACAACTCACTGCGTGTATTGGGAGAGCTGGGCAAAGCAACTTAATGACTCTTCTCTGAATAATTTGGGAGCATCAGGACTCTTTCATTAGAATGTAAATAAACTGCTGGAAGGTGGTTAGAAGCAATGGTGAGTGTACAAACATTAGGAAGATTTTAACTCAAAATATTGAGGATGAGATGAAAAAACTTTTACTCAAGGATTACCAAGATACATAGCTGGTTGAATACAGGCACTTGTAGTCCTTTTAAATCTTGCCCTAATATGGGTCGTATTTTAAAAGATGATGGTAAGAATACTGGTTAAAGTTATATTAAGCTCTGCTAATGAAGAGCTTTGTTAAAGGCTAAATATATTTAGTTAAATTTATACTAGAAAAGGTAATTCTTAGCTCACTGTGCATACATGAAATGAAGTCTGGTTGTTTGTGCCGCATGATTGCTTCTTACCTGGAGTGATTGCAGCTACTGTTTATGGAGTGTCTCCTCATGTCAGAGACATATACATTGACGCATATAAATTTGGAAAAGTTTTTTTTTCTAACTTTTATTTTTTACATTAGTCTGTGGGTTAAAGCCACTAGAAGAAGAGCTGCAATTGGGATTAAGGTCTGTCTGCTCTGCAGCAGACCTTTCCAGTCTGTTCTGCTACCTCTTTACTGTGCTACAAGCAAAGTACTTGGAAGACAGACTTGTGAGTACTGGCCTTATAAACCTAAGTGTACAACTTAATAGCTAGTGTCAGGCAGCTATTGTAGTAGAACCACCTTGGACAGGTGAGAATTTACTCATTCATTCCAGGGCCTCAAGCAGCCCTTGCTGTGACTAATTCCAGTCACTCCTACCTCACTGTGGCCTGTCCCAGTTAGAAGTGCTTATTAAACAAGCTAATGCATTATTAATCTGTACTTTTGCTTGTTAAGCAGTTTGAACTAAATGCCCTCATGGTACTTCCAGATAATAAGTAACAGATGTGAACTCAAACTGATGTTTGTAGACTAGAAACAAGGCACCGAGATGATTGAGGACTCTGCCCAAGGTCTTTGAGCCCCACCTTGACTTTACCACTTGAACTCCGCCTGCTTCTCCCCAACATGCTGGTGGGCTCGGAGTTACCATTACTAATCAAGGAAGGCATGGTGGAGCGTTAACGGTTCAAATTTTAAGAACCAAGGGGGCCAAATTTAGCATACAAAAGGGGGATTCTTGCCCTCAGTGTCATGTGGTCGTGGATTGTCAGATGTTTCTTGTTGACTTTTTGGGTAAACTTTAAAATTTTTCACACAATCAATATAATTTGGTAAAAATACAAACAACATAGGGATCTCTGGAATAAGAAGTGAAGCCTGCATGCCCATATCCCTCCTTTCTCAGAGGCAACCTCTGTAATTCTCCAGGCACGCACACCTACACACACACACACACACAAACACACTCACACACGTGTGGAGGTTCTACATAAATAGGGCAGGCTTTGTGAGGCTACCGCACACCCATGGAGCCCTGGCCATGAAGGGACCCTTGTGTTCACAGAGCCTAGGGAAGCTGACTGCCCTTGTTGGGGTTCAGCCAGGTCCTTGGCCTCATGGGCATCTTGCTGTACCAGCTGATCATGTGCTTCCTGACAGTGGGAAGGTACGGATGGTGGTGGAGATGTGCTCCAGGGCTGCAGGAGTTGGGAGGCAAGGATACTGCGGTCTTGTACACAGGCTTTCCTCAAATCCCCACTCACAGGCTGACCTGGTTTTATTTTTTTATTTTTTATTTTTTATTTTTTTGCAGTACGCGGGCCTCTCACTGTTGTGGCCTCTCCCGTTGCGGAGCGCAGGCTCAGCGGATATGGCTCATGGGCCCAGCCACTCTGCGGCATGTGGGATATCTTCCTGGACCGGGGCACGAACCTGTGTCCCCTGCACTGGCAGGTGGACTCTCAACCACTACGCCACCAGGGAAGCCCTGGTTTTATTTTTATAAGGAAAACAAAGTATTTTTCCCAGGTTGCTGCTATGCTTATCAGTTGCCAGAATATATTCCATCCTTTAGGAGTTTCTAATATTCTAAGTCCTGCGTTATTATTAAGATAACATTTCTCATTTCACACGGGGTCCCTCCTAGCTTGAGAGTCACTATTTTGAAGCGAACACTTGGGGCATTATATTTTGGTGCCTTATATAAGACATCCTTAGTTTTAACCTCCCAAACAATGAACATGACCATACTCTTTTTACTGAAATTAGAGTGTATAAAAGACAAATGTGCCATGATATCCTTTTGGGTAAGCTGGAATGTTAGGTGATTAATTTGTGCCATAGGACGTCGATATTCTTGTGGAAGACCGAATCAGAAACTCACAATTACTTTATAACCCTGACAATGAGAGGACCACTTCAAATCTGCATTACCATGCTACTGGTAATAATTTTAGTTTGATTTCCTGCATTTTTATAAGGGGAATAAACTCTAATTGCTGCTTGCCTCAGAGTGGAATCCAGAATTCACCAATGTATGAACAAAGGGCATGAGTAACTTTCCAGTGTGATGTTATTTTTGTTTTTTAGTTTCACAGAATACGTGTTTTTGATGAACACCAACTAATATACATAGATTTGACACCCACTCTATGTAGGTTTTAAGAACCCCAGTATCAGAACTTAGGAAATGATTATTTTAGCTTTTCTGAGTCTTAAATTCAAGGTATAAATCACAGTAAAACATTTTAGGCAGGTTTCTTTGGTCATTTGGGCCTGTGCGTGGTGGTGTACAGGGATCAGCTGTTCTCATGTGGTTCTTACCTGGGAAATCTTGTGGTGTCAAGACCTGTGGGCAGTCAGTCTTGTGGTGATCGGGGTAATGGATAATGCTTTAAGCTCCTTTCTGGTCTCAGTGCTTAAGGTTTTAGTCAAATCTGAAATAAAAATCACTAAAAAGCTGTCCTTTGGAATCATGCTGAAAGCAGTGGCACCTCATTTGCTAGACTATACCTGTCACCTTTCATCTCTCTCAATATAGGAGGGATGTCTTTAGTTTCTTAACCCAGACTCATCATCCCTGAATGTTCTGTACAGGTTCCAGTGAGGGAGTACTTTCTCTGGGGGTCAAGCCCTGGGACACCCAGGGAAGCCTCTGAGATTCTGTGAAGCAGCTTATGCTGTGTGATTAGGCAGGTGGCTTTAATTAATTGCCTGCCACCTCAGCAGGGAATAAGGGGGCGCTCAAC
>NW_006792448.1:1278553-1288460 GCF_000442215.2 Lipotes vexillifer
AGCAGGAAATAAGGGGGCGCTCAACCAGGACACGGGATCAGCAGGCTGTGCTTTCCACAAGGTCTCGAAAATTGAACTGCTGTATAACGTGTTGGTCTTCAGCTGAAGAACTGCGGTCCTGAGAGGACTTCCTCGTTATGATGACTCATCTCTCCCGTGTACATAATTCTTCATTCCAATTACCTCTCTCAGCATGCCTCCAGCTTTCTTAGATCAGAGGCCAAGGAGGATTTGAACTGGGTGGGTGTTCCCCTGGGACATGGGCTCTCTGTGGAGGGGGTGTTGGTTTGGTGCATCCCTGGAGCTGGAAGGTAGGCTGAGGAAGCTGGAACCCAGGAGTTGGTGGGATTCAGAGTGGACCCTTCCCCAAAGAAGCTTAGCAGATCCCCCAGCAATGCCAGGTGACCAGGTCAGAGAGCTGATATCCCTCACATCCCTTGAAAATTATGTACTCCAGTGGTCCAAAACAGAGATCTCTGATACAGTCCAGTCCTAGCTCTGCCCAGGCTTTTTAACAAATCAGGGTTTCAGAAGGGAAACTAACACATATTAACTCTTACTAGGATCAAGTGTTTTTCCTGTGACACTGAAAATTTTCTTTTATTGGACTTCGCACATGTGTATAATTGTGGCAGGGAAAAAATAATGCACTAAGTCAGCAAATACAATATTATAGTTCAAAAAAGGAAAACAGTAATGAATTAACATTTTCAAGTCATATTAATGCCTTTTTTTTACAAAAAGGAAGAGCAACACATTAAGAAACACTTGCAAATGAGTGGACCTATGAGGTTCAGAGTATGATTGCACGTGGAATGATGGCATTGAGGTCACTCGAGCTAGATCTGACAGCAAAGCCCACCAGTATCCAGGAAGGCCTGATAATAGAATTTTAGGATTATATCTTGAATCATGATCCTTGGGATTTAGACTCTTCACGAGGGAGCTGAGACCCAGAATGACTGACACCTCTGGGTGAAGTTGGGGCAGAACCGGTGGTGTCCCGTCCACTGTTTACGGGAAGAATTCATGGTGGGTATAGCGTGATGGAAATTCCTTATCCTTGGAATGTCAGACTGGCATGCCAACCCAGTCTGATGTCTTGGTATGTTTCTTTATTGGAGCTGTTTTCACTGTGTGTGGAGGTATGGTGGGTGGGAGGGAGGTGTGTGTGGGGGGTTAGGAAGAACAATACAGCAAAAGCAAAACTGAACCCTAGAATAAACAGGAAGCCAAGATGTCTCTGAATCAGATCCAAGGAAAGACTGGAAGCTTGTTTTAGGAGACAGCATCCAAGGCAGGCATCCAGGGGGTCACAGGCAGGCTCCTGAAAGCTGAACCTGAAAATTTAACTTTAAAACCTGGTGCATGTACTTTCTAATGACTCTGAGCCTTTTAGGGGCACAGTGTATTCATATGTGGAGGGCACCTGAAAGCAGAGGTGGGCAGGGGGCTGTAGAGTCATAGTAGTATAGCTTTATCTCTAGTTATGGGCTGTGGCATTTTTCACACCCATCAGTGCTGTGGCATTTTTCACACCCATCAGTGCCCATCACACCGTTTCCACCTCTTGTCTACCCCACAGGATCCTAGGATTTGGCAGCATAGTTATCGAGCTCCTTAGGAGCAGATCCCTAAGTATTTCGTGTTTATGTGTCAGTGTGCCAGATATGCGAGAGAGATGAGGGATAGAGCAGGGCCTTTTCTAAAGAAGTTTCTGATCCTGTGGGGGAGATTAAACCCACAAATATGGGACTGTGTGCCAAGTGCTGTGACAGAGGCCTGCACAGGGCTCTGATGAAAGGTATCTCAATGAATCGAGTCAGGGAAGGCTTCCTGGAGGAGGAGACCCTTGATCAGAGACTTAGAGGACGTGGTAACTAGGCAGAAAAGGGAAGAGTGTTCTGGGCAGTGGGAAGAGCATGTACAGAAATAAGAAAGCAATGTGCACTCAGGGAAGTGGCAATGGTCCAAAATGTCTGGGGTCTCAGGGATGGGGGGCAAGAAGTGGTAACCAGTGAGGTGGGTGAGGTTGTTGGCACTGGAGTCAGGAAAGGTCTTGTGTGCTACCTAAGATGTCTGGATTTTACCTGAAGCAATGGGGAGCTCTAAATGGAACTTAGAGTCAATTTCATCACTAGGATATAGGGTCCATGCACATGGGGACAATGTCTGTTTGGTTGACAGCTGTATCCTCAGGGCCTTGAACGGTGCCTGGCACACAGTAGTTGCTCAGTGAACTTCATGAGCTTTGTATAGTAAACAGACCCATGTGCCGTGTGGTGGGTTGAGGCATTAGCAAGGGTGCTCATCAGGAAGTCACTGGAGTCATTCAGGTGACTCAGGAGGGAGCAGTAGTGGTGATTAGAGGAGAAACCTGTTTTGAGGGCGGTTCCAGGAAGACTTGCAGACTCACTGGGTGGGGCAGATACAGGGAAAGAATTAAGGATGACTCCCAGGATTCCGACTTGGACACTTAAAGAAGGGAACCCAGTGTGGGGAAGAAGAGGGGCGGGGGAGGATGATGAGTTGTTCGGGGCAGGTTGGGTCGAGAAGTCTGTGGAACAGCTGGTGGTCCTGACCTTCAAGCCTTTAGACATCCAGTTCTACAGCACAAGAAGGCATTCCAGGCTCGAAATGGGGATTTAGGGTTTCATCAGGGATGAGGTAGGATGGAAACCGTGTCTGTGTCACTTCTCTGAGTGTGTAGACGGAGATAAGATGGCGGCCCCCAGTGGAACCCTGTGAAATGCTGATGCAGGGAGGACAAGTAAGTGCAGGGGGCCGAGGGAGGGGAGCAGATCACGCTCTTGCCCCTTCCCTTTCCCACCTTATACCCTCCCCAGAAGTAGCTACAGAAGACATTTTGTCCTATATCCTTCCAGCTGTTTTCTGTGCCTAAACAAGCCTAAATATGTGTGCTTTTTATTTTTATCCAGATGGATTTGACTTTTATAACATCCCCTTCAGTTCTAAGAGTCTATGAGTCATGCAGAAAAACATTTAGAGAGATCCCGTAAAAATACAGGTTGAGTCTCAAGGCTGAGTTAATTCAGATTTAAGAGCCCTTGGTGACAGCACGGAATTGTAAGTGTTAATATATCCAGAACAGCAACACCTGGATGATCTGGTGGTGTTTGTGCTTCTTAACTGAACGCGTGTGGACGCAGGGTGGGGAGCGTAGCCCTGCACTCCGCTTCACCGCCTGGCTCCTTCCTACCTGCTGTTTGTGTTGTGGTGCACGGGTCACTGAGGTTGCGAGGCGAGCCCGGGCTCCTGGCTGCACTGAACTGAAGCGGGTTCACGCAGGAGGACTCCAGGGGCAGCGAGGTCACCTGAGGGCAGGCCCCAGGTTTGCTTGTCTCTAGCCATCTGTATCCCCTATAAGAAAAGGGCTTTCCAGAGGAGTCCTTCTTCTAGGCCAAGAAGACTGTGCCATTCACTGGCCGTGTGACCTTGCGCAGGTGACTTCATCTGTCTGGGCTTTGGTTTTTCCATATCTAAAATGAGAAGCTTGGACCAAGATCTCTAAGATTGTGTCTGGCACAAATATTTCATGATAGCTGGCCCATCTACCTGCTATAGGTTAGACCGAGTGAAGGTTGAGCGTGAAAGTATATTGAAAAAAGACCGCATACCGTGTAATTTGCCCTCAATAAATCATTATTTGAGCTACTGTCTTACATCATGTTTTCTACCTTCTAGGGAAGTGGTATGGTAATTTGTATACCAGGAACGGCTGCTCCTTTAATTTAAAAAGCAAAGAAAAATTTTAAAAAAATGTAGAGCCATGCAGAAAGTGTTTTGAAGTGTGTCGGTTTTTGGGAAATGGTTTCTTCCATCAATGTCACAGGCACCAGTGAAGGCCAATGGTGTAACAAGTCTGCAGATTTAATTAGAACGGCTTTTGAGTTTTTAAAACACCACCTTAGTGGAAAACCATTCGTTTTGTTCCCCCCTGATATGCCTTAGTATCCTTCAGATGACATTTTTTCTTTGTTTGCAGAAATCTTTTTTTCTGGGACTGCCACTGTTCAGTTAAATTCCACCCTCTTATGACTTTGGTTAAGGCTGGTTGGATAGTCTTTTTAGAGATTTTGTTGTTGTTAGAATATAGTTTTTAAACAAATGGAAAAATACACTTTTTATGACAAATGAAATACATTTCGAAAGCTCTTCCATCAACATTTTAAATTTAAATACCTCACTTTTGGGGATGATCCTAGGGGATTGCTGGTCTTAAAACCTTTAAAGACACCTGAACATAGGTCACTTTGTAGTCATTCTAAGTCTTGCATCCTGGCGGGAGCTTCAACTTCCCTCTGTGCTGAGAAAGACGTGAAAATTCCGCAGAAACTTTCTCCCGCGGGAGGTACTTAATTGCGACCTCTCCTGGAGTTCCCTATTTTAAGGTAACTAATAGATCTGTTGAAAGTAAGTATCAAGCCCTGATGTGTCCTCGACACTGAGGGATTTGAGGGCCTGTGGGCTTGGGTCCTGCTGCCGGAATCTTTACCTGGTGCTTGGACTCAACCAGCCCATGCCTGTTGTCCTCTGAAGGCCTGGTGGATGTGTGTGGGGTTTGTTTGGATGAACTGTGTGCATCTCTTAGGTCCTTTCTAGGTGTGGCAAAGAGCTTTAAGAATGTATAATCCACGTGCTGCTTCTTATAGACCCTTGTTGGTTATCTAACCTAGTGTTTCACTGGGTTGGAATACCAGCATCTCCCTTCGTCCTAGGCCGTGCTTACGTGTCACTGAAGAATCCATTTCTCTTCCCCTCAGTTCTCTTGAGTGTTGTTTCCAGGTTTATTTGCTACCGTTCTGCATGTATGTAGCTCATGCAGAGCATCTTCCAGAAACCTCTGCTATATTTTCCATTGAAGTCCCATTTCTGGATGGGAGAGTGAAACGTGAATGAATGTCATAAAGGCCCAAATTCCCATCACAGCTGTGCCTCTTGTCAGCTTCCGTTTGGGTGAGAGGGTGATAATATTGTCTGACTGGAGGATTGTTTCCTGAATGCCTACTGTGTGCTCAGCCCCAAGCCAGACTCTTGTGGGAGCAGCGACAGGGCAGAAGGTGCTGAGCAGATCACCTGAGGGCTCTAGGCGCATGTGTAGCAAACAGTAGGCCAGGGCTGCACACTGTCTTTCCTTTTTGCACATTATGTTTTGACTTTACCTTGCGTCCTTTCCATGGCACCTTTTAGAAAAGGCTCTTGCTATTTGTGCTTTTAGATACCCTCTAAGGAGACCTTCAGGGATTTTCTGGACCCAGTGCTAACGTTTCAGAATTTTTTCACTCTTATTCCTAGCCTTCATGTATCCAGATAAATACTGATGTAACTAGTCATGTAGAATCCTTACCCCCAAATGGGTCAACCGCTCCAACTCCCCTTCCTGGGGCTGCTGTCAGCCAGGTACTGTAGAAGGCTGTGTTTCTGAGCCCGTGGAATGCTCACACTGCCACAAGTGGTTCTTGTCTCAGTAGCCGATGCTTCCTCCTGAATCCCACCTATGGGACCACTCCTGCCCGCCAGAGTTAGGGAGAACATCTATCATATTCTGCACAACAGCTCTTTAGGTGTTTTCAAGACAGAAAACAACCTTCCCAAGGCCCCTCCGAGTTATAAACCTGTCCAGTCCCCTCCACTATTATTCACTTAACAGACCTTCACTACCCTCTCCTTCCTATGAGTACTCGCTAGTTTGCCAGTGATCTTCTTTATGTGTAGTTGGTTCTTAATGTGTAGTGCTCAGGGCTAGCTACTTTTATCTTGATGGATTGGAACAAGCAACATAAAACTTAATAGAAGTGTTAAATGCTTCATTTAGGTTAAAACAGTTCCATCATGCAAGTACCAAATTCCCTTCGGCTGTACTGAAGTCTGTGTAAAGAAGTGATGGGGTTTTAGTTTAGCTCATACTGAACTGAGTTGGTAATTTGTCAGGAGTTTCTGTGATTCATCATTTTTTCATTCTTGAAAAGAGACACTTACCTAATATATGTCTTCTGGCGCTGTCTTCACTGTGATTTCTTACAACTAAAATGATGATGTTATTTCACGTGGTAAATCAGTACACTTGGATTTGCAGATTAAGGCGAAGTTGAGGGTACCTTGTTGCTGACTGTGTTAGACTCAAGTTACCACTCAAGCTCTTGGTACAGCTCTAGCCATTGTGTTGACTTATGTTGGAATGGCCTTTTGGAGGCAAGGGACTAGTAACCTCCTGTGATGAGGCCTTTGGACATCTGGCACTGACATTGCAAAGCAAGGTGGACATGTGAAACCAAAACATTTATTTCTGCAACTGTTCCACCTTACCCTTTGAACTCAGTAGAAAACATCCCCTATTCCTTGGTTTTAGCCCAAACCCCAAACAAATAACATAGACCCCAAAATTCCCACTCAGAACCCTTTCATCCTGTCAGAGACTTGGATGAAGACATTGCTTCTTTGGTTGGGAAATGGAGGTGGCAGAGTTTGGCTTGTTCACTAATATCTGGTCTTCCTCCCCTTCTGACCACCTGGTAGAATTGTACTTCCTCACCCAGGTGAACTTGGGCATGACCGTAGGGCTTGGTTTGGCCAAGAAAATGTGAACGGAAGTAACTTGTGACGTTTCAGGTGGCACACTTTGCCAGTCTCTTTTTGTCCCCTCTGTCATGGTAACCAGCGCTATGCCAGGTAGGTGCTCCATGGGCCCGAATTCCAGAATGAGGCTGATGTAGATCGGAATCCCCAGCCAACCCATGATGAACACAGAGCAGAAGCAAGAGGCAAATGTTTGCTGTGTGCCAGTGCGACTTTGGGTGGTCTGTGACCACAGCAGAGCTAGTTTATTCTGATGGATGTGTTAGATCAGCTATAGCAGGCTTC
This sequence comes from Lipotes vexillifer, assembly GCF_000442215.2. Taxonomy (NCBI): domain Eukaryota; kingdom Metazoa; phylum Chordata; class Mammalia; order Artiodactyla; family Lipotidae; genus Lipotes; species Lipotes vexillifer. The sequence continues at coordinate 1,285,436 of NW_006792448.1, forward strand.
CAGGTTGGCTTCCCCAAAGGTAGCTGGCAGACTGCTTGGTGGAGTCCAGAGCAAACTAAGTCCTGTTGGTGCTGGAAGTAAAATGGATTTCCCACAGAGAAACTATCATTTTAAAGAAGAAATGGTATGTGGGGTTCTTTTTCCTCCCTCCCATCTTTCCTCCCTTCCTCCTTCCTTCTTTTTTTTTTTTAGCTTCCGACTCATTGTCACTGCCTTGCTCTTTACCCACTTTTAAAGAGAGGTGTGGTAGGGAACAGTGGCTGGCTTCAAATCTAGGAGGCTGACTGGTTTCTTCGCTCTGTGTTAATGGGTCAGTATATCTGACTTTACGCCTGAAATGACAGTGGGCCATTTCCCCTCTGCATGTGAACAAATTTAACCTTGCCCACAAGCAGGCCTGGCTTTTTTTTTTTTTTTGCGGTACGTGGGCGTCTCACCGCTGTGGCCTCTGCCGTTGCGGAGCACAGGCTCCGGACGCGCAGGCTCAGCGGCTTTTTTTTTTTTTTTTTTGCGGTACACGGGCCTCTCACCGCTGCGGCCTCTCCCGTTGCGGAGCGCAGGCGTCAGCGGCCATGGCTCACGGGCCCAGCCACTCCGCGGCACGCGGGATCCTCCCGGACCGGGGCACCAACCCACGTCCCCTGCATCGGCAGGCGGACTCTCAACCACTGCACCACCAGGGAAGCCCAGGTCTGGCTTTTGTCGTGGTCAAACAATGTGATTCAGGGTAGGGGCTGGATATTCCAGAAAGACCAGTATGATTTTGGGTGGGAGCTGGCCACATCTTAGGATGGGGCGTTGGCCATGCCAGAAAGATCAAGAACGATTAAGGGGGGTTACTTTGAGCCATGCCCAGCGTGGCTGGAGATCAGCCTCACAGGCAGTTGTCTGGGGAAGACACCCTGTTTTCCTTTACTTTCACACAACCACTACACACGCAGCACATTTGACACCAGATGTGTAGGGTTTTTCCCCACACTGACCAATTCTCAGACACCAGCTGGGTGTCCAGCAATTAAATTCAAGTCTGACACTGTCTACCTGGAATTGGCATCGGATCCCACAGGTTAAGGGCTAGTCCCACATGGCTGCCACCACTTCAGACGCCAGTCTCAGGTTGTGACGGCTGTAAATCGAATTTCCCATGACTCCCTCCTTGGGTTTGATAGTTTGATAGAAGGGCTCATAGAACTCAGGGAAACACATGTCCTGGTGTATTATAGAGGATATAATAAAGGATACAGACGAGTAGCCTGATGAAGCGATATATAGAGTGAGATCCAGGAGGGTCCTGGGTACAGGAGCTTCTGTCCTTGTGGAGTTGGGGTACTTCAGCCTCCTGGCACGTGGATGTGTCCATCAGCTCAGAAGCTCTTTGAACTCTGTGCTTTAGGGATTTTTATCAACGCTTTGTCATGTACACAAAGCTCAATTTCCAGCCCCCCCCCTCTCTCTGGAGAATAGGAGATGGCGCTGAAAGTTCCAAGCTTCCAATTATGGCTTGATCTTTCTGCTCACCAGCCCCCATACAGGAGCCCACTAAGAGTTACCTCGTTAAAACAAAAGGTGGTCCTATCACTCAGGAAATTCTAAGGGATTTGGGAGGGGCTCTGTGTCAGGAACCAGGGCCAAAGACCAGATATTAGGAACTGGTGGCAGAAACCAATATATGTCTTTATTGTTTCACAGCAGTCAGTCACGCCTCCATAATGAGCCCCAGTAAAAACTCTGAACACCAGGGCTTGGGTGGCCTTCCCTGGTTGACAGCGTTCTGTGTATGTTGTCACATGTCAGTGCCAGGAATGGAATGCAGTTGGTATTTCTCCGACTCTGCCCCACATGTCTCTTCCTTCGACTGATTTTGTCTGTGTCTTTCCCTGTAATAAATCATAACAGTGAGGACAGCAGCTTTCAGTGACTCCTACTGAGTTATTGAATCTGAGGATCTCTGAAGTTGCACTTGGTGTTGGAAGTGAGGTTGATCATGTGGACTGTGTGCCCTCCGACTGGACAGTTGGCCCTAATTCTTGGCATTGTCCCCTTTGCTTCATGACTCTTCAGGAGTTCATTCGATCCGATTTCTACCTCTCTGCTGACTGGAAAGAATCGGTTTCCATTCCTTTGAAGGCTGTCTGCTGTTCTGATTGCAAATCTCAGAAAGGAAGGGCTGAGAATTTTCTGTGGTCTTGGAGGATTTCCGTCCTATAGCGGGTGTGACAATAGGCACACTTACCACTTCAGTCCCTCTGACTGTGGAACAGCTTCATATGGGAAATAATTTGCCTCTATGTTGCCTAACAGACCCAGTGACTGGATAACTCTTGTCAATTAAAAATTAGTTCCTGTGCATGAGGCATCACTTCAGTTTTCCTCTCTGTTCATCCCCTTAGCCCTGTGTTTGGAAAGCGTTCCTACCTTTTTGTTTTAAAAAGAAGATAAATGTGTTGCTTTCCTTGGGCATCTTGCAAATGGTAAGCGGTCACTCATTTTCCCAAAATGGTACCTAATAAAGATAGCCTAGAGAAAGCAGAATAAAGTCATTTTAAATCTTCAATCTAGAGCCAAATGTGAAATTTTGGGGTCTCAACAGTTATAGTGAGCCTAAATGTCACACATAGCAAATAATATGAGTGTAAAATTATACATCCAATACTCTAAGTTGATGCCATTTTCTTTGTAGTTCAGCTGATTGGTTTTTTACTCTTTTTCCCTAGGGTGGTTTTAACTGTAAAAAAAAAAAAACCTGGAACTTTCTGAATGATCTGTCTCAGCAGAAAAGAATTGACTCCCATCAACTACAATATATGTTTAATTTATTAAATTGATTCTTATTTATTAAATCTGTATAATACATTTCTGTAGATTTGTTTACGTATGTAGTTTCAGGAGCTGTGAAGAGGGTGGGTCAAGTCGCTGGCGGGCTGGGAGCAGTGGAGGTGAAAGGGAGCAGTGTCAGGTCAAGTTGTGCTGGAATCACCTTGGCTTTGCCTTGGAGCTGTTGGGCTGCATCTTCTCAGGAAAGAGT
>NW_006792448.1:1288470-1288738 GCF_000442215.2 Lipotes vexillifer
GACACTGCATAGATGGGACTAGCATGGATCCTCACTTAAATCCAAGGCCCTTGTTACTTGCGTCTTGCCCGTGGTATGGTTTCCGGAGTGCTGGGACCACTGTTCTTCAGGAGCTTCTGTCACTCACCTGCAGTCTTTTCCAATGACAGTCTGTAACTTGGCTGCGTTTAGATCACGACAGTGAAGAAAGCCAATTCTAAAAATGCCAGGTTAAGCTGGGAATCATAGTTTGATGTTCATGGGTCATCTTTGGGGAACCGGGGGAAAG
>NW_006792448.1:1288748-1298677 GCF_000442215.2 Lipotes vexillifer
GATCTGCTAGGGCCCAAACCAAGGGATTTTTTTTCTGGCCCCATATGAGCCACTTTTATACAATGGCTGAGTCATCTTCATGCTCTGTGTGAAGCTGGGAGAGGGTCCTGGCTACAACCCTGTGGATCCCTCTATACACCGAACACCCTTGGAACTAGCCTTGTCTCCAAGAAGAAGAATCAGAGGACAGGAACAGGGATTTTGAGAACAGGCTTTCCAAAGGCCCATGGACCTAAATATTTCCTGTACTCTGGTCTGCCCAAAATGCTGCTGAGAGTTCCTCAAATTAGCTAAGCATTTTTACATTATTATAAATAAGTTATTTGGGAAGGGTAACCAGGAATTTATTAACATGCATTCACTTAGCTTGTTTATTGGTTGAACACAGGGTCCTAACAAAATGGAAGTAAAAGGTACTTGTTGAGGGTGAGAGAGCTGTGGATCCACCCTGGGCCATTGTCATGGGCTTGGTGGCACAAGGCCCATCACTTCTCAGAACTGATATCGCAGGTCTTTGAATGTTCATCTTTCCGAGGGAGAATGGCTGGGCTTTGGTATTTAAACAAAGTAAAACAAATACAGGGAAACTTTTCCTCTGAACCATCAGGAAATAGAGTAATAGTTTCTTCATTTTATGGGCAACTAAGAGTTTACTTAGGCATCAAAGTGCTTCATAAACTTTATTTTGGGAGGATTTATCAAATAGAGTTTACTGAGCATAATTTCACCTTATTTTCTTGATGACTCAGGATTTGTCCAAAAAACCCAATATTTCAGTGTGGTTTAGATGAGACTCCTTCAGGGTCTAATGAGGGCAGGCTGGGCCTTTTATTCCTTCTTCTAAATGGAACCAGAATAATTTAGCATTCTATTCCTGTGCTGTTCTTTAATTTAGTCTCTTCTCCTGGACCGCCCGCTCCCCTGCAGTCTCTGGTCCTGCTCCCGGCAGCACGACTCCCATTTGCTGCCTCTCCTGTCCCCACTGGGTTTACTTTACGTGTTCCCTTTCTCTCCATAGCTTCTTGCCATAAACAGTTCGTTTCCTGGGTGAGAAAGATGGCAGGAAAGAATGCTGAATCCTGACATCTCTGTTGTGGCAATAAATGACAGTTATTCAGCTCATTATGGAAAATATTCCTTTTAACACCGATGTGGTACTAAGTTACATGTAGAAATATACATGTGTACTTTTGACACACGTCTCCAGAGGCAATTTATTAATAGACAAATGGACAGAGCTGCACTAGACCTTGGAGACAATCTATCCAACTTCCTCATTTCCAGCTGAGAGAACAGGTGCAGTTTGGAAGAACAGGACCTTGTCTATGCTTCTTTACTTTTTGTGTGACCTTTGGTAGATGTCATTCTGTTATGCCAAGGCGGCTCTGAAGGTCTGTTCTATTTCCCAGTCATCTTTAGGTCTCCTAGGGCCTTGCACAGTGCTGGCATACAGCATGCTGAGGAATGTTTATTGAAACTGTGAGTGTGGATTTCCCCTTTTGGTGGGTCAGACTAAGGCAGTGCTCCAGAGGCACTGGGAGTGCAATGGTAGGCATATCTTCAAAATCTTTGACTGGTAGATAAATTGTCTTGTGGCCACTGTTCTTTTTGTAATTGCTTGAAACTTGTTTTCCCTTGAATTAGCTCATTCCAAAATATCGGAGCCTCTATTATAAAGAGCATCCTACAAGAGGCTGTGAGGGATACAAAGGTAAGAATTAGCCTTCCTCCCAGCTCCTCACCACCCCGTCAAAGTGTTTTATCTTTCTGGGCAGATAAACTGTTGATACCAGTTGCTGTAATACATGAATGCCTACAACAGGGCCTCTGAATGTTTTGGCAATTGAAGATGGAGAGATCGTTGTGGGCTTGGGTGGTTTGGGGATGGTTCATGGAGCTAATTAAACACCTATGTGCCAGGCACTGTACCAGGGGCCTTAAACTTTTATCTCCTTTGATCTTTGCTCTAATCCTCCAAGGTAGGAAGTTTTCTTCTCATTTACATTTGAGAGAACTGAAACAGGGGGATATTAATTTCCCAGAGAGCCATAAGTGGCAGGGTTGGGATTTGTCTTGGACTCTAAGGCCTGTGTTCCCTCCGTTCTCTGCCCTATCTATTCTGGGTGCACTCAGAACTGCACTGCGCGCGCACACACACACACACACACACACACACACATAAACACACATGTACACATGCATACACACTGGCCCTCTGGAGGTCAGTTTTGAGCTCAGCCTTGGAGTATGATTTAGATTTGAATAGGTTGAGAAGAATGAGCAAGGGCCTTCCCAGAGTGGGGTTGGGGGGAATGTCATCGCACAGGCTTTCTATTTGTCACCTAATGTTTAATTGTATCCCACGTGGAAATTACAATCGCAGCCCCGTTTGATTCTTTCTTATTAATTTGCATGGATATAAAAAACAAAAAATATAAATTAGTTGATGTAGTCCTTTCAGAGTCTGAAGGCAGATAGATAGTAATATAGGTGTAAGGCTTTCTTAGCCCCTAAATTGTGTATTCCAGTTGAAATGGTTTCTCTAGTTAAATGGCAAGAACACAGGAGGGTTTCTCCATGGACATGCTGTGTGACCTTGGGAACATCACCTGAGTTATCAGTTTCGTTCTCTATGAAGCCCCTGAATTAGCTGACCTTGTAAGGTCACAGATGAGAGGCCATGTGATGCTGTGGAAGAACCTTTCAGTGTGGGCTCTGAAGATCTGCTTTCAAGCTCTGTGACTAGATTCCTAGGATGATAATGAACATTATCTAGCTTATGGGGTTTTTGTATGGATGAAAAGTGATGACATGAAAAGCACTTAAATGTAAATGCTGGCATACTGTAAAACTGTTAGTCCCGTTACAAACACCCACCAGAGGCCTGCTATGTGTCCTTAGCACCTAGCACTGTGCAGCATTTCCTCCCAAGTCCATGGACAAGGTATCCAAGTTATTTCATAGCAGTTTTCTAATAGGATCTAGACATTTCAGAGCCTGCTTTTAAAATAGTGAGGCTAATGGTGTGTAAGGAATCCAAGTTATTTTTAACATCCCTGCTTTATGTTTAAGAAATAAACAGAAAATTATCCAACTCAGCAATTCAAAAATGTATACCCTCTACTATCTGAGAATGCTTGAGCCAAACTGAATTTTTAACACTGTCAAGCCCAGGGAGGTGGCTTTGGGGCAGCCTGGAATCCCTGGGTTCTAGTCTGCCGAGAGAAGGGTGTGTGTGTGTACAAGTGGGAGTGAAAGTAAGCTTTAAGTGGGGTTTTGACTCTGGCAGAGACAGACATGATCAGCTCTTGGTATTGTTGAGTTATCCATTCTCCCTTTGTCATTACACAGTTTCTGTCTTTTAGTTTCTCCTATACTTTGTGTTCTGGCCCCACTTGTCAACTAGTGTGCCTTGAACAACCTCAAGCAGGCTTCCTTGAAGGGAGGAGAAAAGTGAAATTCGAAGGAAATGTGGCTACTTTGTCCTCGCCAAGGGGTAGAGGGAATGAGAAGAGGGAGATGGTTTCAGGAATATAAGGCAGAAAACAAACATGAGGGCAGAATTTTGCTGGAAACTTGGTCATGAGGACCGTTGTTCCCCTGCGTTTTTCTGGGTTGGTGTATAGATCTAAAGAGGAAAAAGGGAGGGCATTGTCTTCTTGGAGGAAGGCATACTTTATAATCAGGCAGAACAATTCAAAGCAGCCTTTATAGTAGCTTCTAAGAACTTAATTCCAGAGCTCAGGGTCTGTGTCTAAATGATCTATCGCACGCAAAGAGAGCTCTGGAGTAAGCTGCTGGAGGCATTGACTGACTCTAGGCTTTAAGGGAGATATTAAGGTGGCTGAGGCATGGTCTTTCCTTGCAAAAAGTGTACAGTCTACGTGGGAAACAGAATTCAGGAAGAGAACATATGAGGGGCTTCTTGAGGAACTTCCAGGGCACTATTCCCCTTAGCAGGAAGCTGGCTTGTCTCCACCTTGACTTCTGCAGCCCATGCAGCAGCCCCAGGCAGGCGAGAGGAGGACCCTGGGCCAAAGCTAAGAGTGCTGGTGTGCAGGAAACCATGGAAACCCTGGAACAGCAACCCCGAGGCTGCTACTTTTATTTATTCCCAAATCACTGTTTTTACTTATTTTTGCTTATATTTTTTGTCTCCTCAGCCCAAACCCTCTTTAAAGTGTAAACAACAAAAAGGTGTGTTAGGTAATGTATTGACATAGTTCAAGATTCCAGCAACTAAGAGGAATGTGGTGATACGTTTCTCTCCACCTTTATCCCCAGTCAGGCATTTCCTTTCTCTGGAGGTGATGGATGGGATCTGGGATCTCATTTCTTGGGGATTATACACACACACACACACACACACACACACATGTATATGTGTGTATATATGTATATCCTTATCTATATATAAAATATAGTATAATGTCTACTTTATATTTTATATGTAGATAAAATATGTCTCTTACCTATATAGATATCAACTTGTTTGCAATTACATGTATATAATCTCTCTACCCCTACCCTTTAAAAATATTTATTTCTCCCATTTTCCCCACGGCTTTATTGAGATGTAATCGACATTTAACATTGTATAAGATTGAAGTGTACAGTGTGGTGATTTGATACACGTGCTGAGAAATGATTACGACAGTAGGGTGAGTTAACACTTCCATCACCTCACATAATTACCATTTTTCTGTGGTGAGAGCATTTAGGATCTACTCTTACCAACTTTCAGGTATACACTGCAGTATATTGTTAACTATAGTCACCATATGCTGTCTGTACATTAGATCCCCAGAATTTATTCATCTTATGACTGGAAGTTTGTACCCTTTGATCAGCATCTCCCCATTTCCCCTACTCCCCAGCCCCTGGCAACCACCATTCTACTGTTTCTAGGAGTTTGGTATTTTTAGATTCCACATATGGTGATATCATGTAGTATTTGTCTTTGTCTGAGCCTTCAGGGTCCATCCATTTTGTCAGAAATGTCAGGATTTCCTTCTTTTTCATGGCTAAGTAACATTACATTGTAATAATACACACACCACATGATCTTTATCCATGCATCCCTTGGTGGATACTTAGGTTCTTTCCATGTCTTGGCTATTGTGAATAATGCTCAATGAACATGGGAGTGGAGATAATCTGTTCAAAATCCTGTTTTCATTTCCTTTGAATATATACCAGAAGTGGGGTTGCTGGGTCATAAGATAGTTCTATTTTTAATCTTCTGAGGAACCTCCATACTATTTTCCATAGTGGCTATAGCAGTTTACATTCCCCCCCGACAGTGCACAAGGATTTCTTTTTCTCCATATCCTTGCCAACACTTATCTCTTGTCTTTTTTATAATAGCTATGCTAACAGGTATGAGGTGATATCTCATTGTGGTTTTGATTTGTATTTCCCCGATGATTAGTTCCTTTTCATGTACTTGTTAGCCATCTGTATGTCATCTTTGGAAACATGTCTATTCAGGTTCTCCACATATTTCTAAATTGGATTATTATTATTTTTTTGTTATTAAGTTGTATGTTTTCCTCATATAGTTTGGATATTAACCCCTTATTTGATAAATGGGTGGCAAATATTTTCTCCCATTCCATAGGTTTCCTTTTCATTTTGTTTCTTATGCAGAAACTTTTTAGTTTGACATGGTACCACTTATTTTTGTTTTTGTTGCTTATGCTTTTGGTACATATCCAAAAAATAATGTTGCTAAGACCAATGTCGAGAAGCTTCTTCCCCATGTTTTCTTCTAGGAGTTTTATCGTTTCAGGTCTTATGTTTAGATCTTTAATCCATTTTAAGTTAATTTTTATGAGTGGGTTATGATAGGGGTCCAGTTTCATTCATTTGTTATCAGTTTTCCTACCACCATTTATTGAAGAGACTATCCTTTTCCCATTGAGTAGTTTTGGCTCCCTTGTCAAATATTAGTTGACTGTATATGTGAGGGTTTATTTCTGGGCTCTTTATTCTGTGGGCTCTTTATTCTGTTCCATTGATATATGTATCTATTTTTATGCCAGTGCCAAACTATTTTGATTACTGTAGCTTTGTAATATACTTTGACATCAAGTATGTCATGTCCCCCCAGCTTTGTTCTTCCTTTTCAAGATTGCTTTGGCTATTCAGTATCTTTTGTGGTTCCATCTAAATTTTAGGATTGTTGTTTCTGTGAAAAATGCCATTGGGATTTTGATAGGGGTTGCAGTTAATCTGTAGATTGCTTTAGGTAATTAAGGAATTTTAACATTTTAACAGTATTTTTCCAATCCAAGGACACTTGGATATCCAAGGATATCTTTCCATTTATTCGCTGTCTTCAGTTTCTTTCATCAGTGTCTTAGTGTTCAGTGTACAGAACTTTCACCTTCTCGGTCAAATTTATCCCTAAGTATTGTTTCTGATGGTATTGCAAATGGGGCTGTTAATTTCTCTTTCAGATAGTCCATTGTTAGTGTATAGAAACAATTGATTTCTGTTTCCTGATTTTGTATCCTGCAACTTTATTGAATTAGTTTATTAGTTCTAACAGTTTCTGGTGGAGTTTTTAGGGTTTTCTATATATAAGATCATGACATCTGCAAACTCAGACAATTTAACTTCTTCCTTTCCAATTTTGATAACTTTTTTTTTTTCTGGCTAGGACTTACAGAACTATGTTGAATAGGAGTGGTGAGAGTGGGCACCCTTGTCTTATTCCTAATCTTAGAGAGGAAAAGATTCCAACGTCTCACCATTGAGTATGAGGTTAGCTATGCATTTGCCAATATATGGCCTTCATTATGTTGAGGCGTGTTCCCTTTATACCCAGTCAGTTAAGAGTTTTCATCATGAAAGTTTGTATATTTGTCAAGTGCTTTTTCTGCATCTATTGATGATTTTTTTTTTTTTTTTGTGGTACGCAGGCCTCTCACTGTTGTGGCCTCTCCCGTTGTGGAGTACAGGCTCCGGATGCGCAGGCTCAGCGGCCACGGCTCACGGGCCTAGCCGCTCCGCGGCATGTGGGATCTTCGCGGACCGGGGCACGAACCCGTGTCCCTTGCATCGGCAGGCGGACTCTCAACCACTGTGCCACCAGGGAAGCTCTATTGTTGATTTTTAACTTTCATTCTGTTTATGTGTTGTATCACATTTAATGATTTGCATATGTTGAACCATCTTTGCATCCAGGATAAATTCCACTTGATCATTGTATATCCTTTTAATGTGCTATTCAATTTGGTTTGCCTATATTTTGAGAATTTTCCTATCTGTATTCAGTAGGGATATATTGGCCTATACTTTTCTTGTAGTGTCCTTATCTGGCTTTGGTATCGGGGTAATGCTGACCTTGTAAAATGAGTTTGGAAGTGTTCTCTCCACTTTTTTGGAAGAGTTTGAGAGGGATTGGCTTTAATTCTTCTTTGAATGTTTGGTGGAATTCACCAGTGAAACCATCTGGTCCTGGGCTTTTCCTTTTTGAGAGGTTTTTTTTTTTTTTTTGCGGTACGCGGGCCTCTCACTGTTGTGGCCTCTCCCATTGTGGAGCACAGGCCGGACACACAGGCTCAGTGGCCATGGCTCACGGGCTCAGCCGCTTTGTGGCATGTGGGATCTTCCCAGACCAGGGCACGAACCTGTGTCCCCTGCATCGGCAGGCGGACTCTCAACCACTGTGCCACCAGGGAAGCCCTGAGAGGTTTTTTGATTACTACTTTAAGCTCCTTAGTTAGTGGTCTGTTCAAAATTCCTATTTCTTCATGATTCAGTGTTGGTAATTTATATGTTTCTAGGAATTTATTCTAGGTTATCCAGTTTGTTGGTGTGTAATAAAAATCCTTTGTATTTCCATGGTATCAGTTGTAATGTCCCCTTTCGTTTCTAATTTTGTCTTCTCTTTTTTTCTTAGTCTAGTTAAAGGTTAGCCAATTTTGTTTATCTTTTTAAAAAAGCTGCTCTTAGTTTCACTGATTTTTTTTTCTATTTCATTTTATTTCTGCTCTCATCTTTTCTTCTGCTAACTCTGGGCTTAGTTGTTCCTTTTCTAGTTCCTTGAGGTATAAGGTTAGGTTGTTCTTTTGAGAGCTTTCTTTTTTCTTAATGTAGCTGTTTGTTGCTATAAACTTCCTTCTTAGAATGGCTTTTGCTTCAGCTCATTAGATTTGGTATTTTCCTGTTTTCATTTTTTTCAAGACATTGTTTGATTTCCCTTTTGATATCTTCTTTCATCCATTGGTTGTTCAGGAGTGTGTTGTTTATTTTCCACATGTTTGTTAAATTCCCCATTTTCCTACTTTTATTTCTAGTTATATACCATTGTGTTTGAAAAATATACTTGGTATGATTTCAGTCTTCTTAAGTTTGCTAAAACTTGTTTTGTGGCAAGCATATGATCTGTCCTGGAGAATTTTCCATGTATACTTGAGAAGGATATGTATTCTGCTGCTGTTGGAATATTCCCTATATGTCTGTTAGGTCCATTTGGTTTAAAGTATAATTCAAGTCCAACATTTCCTTACAGATTTTCTGTCTGGATGATCTATACATTATTGAACATAGGTGTTAAAGTTTCTTATTGTCTTTTTCTTCCTTCACATCTGTTAGTATTTAATATATTTAGGTGCTCTGATGTTGAGTGCATATATGTTTATGATACATCTTTTTGATGAATTGGTCCTTTTATCATTATGTAATGACCAGCTCTATCTCCTGTTACAGCTTTTGGGTTAGTCTGTTTTGTCTGATATAAGTATAGCTACCCCTGTTCTTTTGGTTTCCACTTGCAGGAATATGTTTTTCCATCCCGTCACTTTGAGTGTATGTGTGTGCATAAAGCTAAGTGAGTCTCTTATTGGCAGCATGTATTTAGATCTTTTAAATCCATCCAGGCACTCAGTGCCTTTATATTGGAGAATTTAATCCATTTACATTTAGAGTAATATTGATAAGGATTTGCTAATGCTGTTTTTTTGTTTGTTTGTTTGTTTTTCTGCTGCTTTTTAATTCCTTTGTTCCTTTCTTGCTGCCTTCCTTTTTGAATTGATGATTTTTCATAGCTGGTATGCTTTGATTCCCTTCTCTTTACCTTTTTTGTGTATCTACTATAGGTTTTTGCTTTGTGGTTATCGTGAGGCTTATATAAACATCTTATTGATATAACAGTCTATTTTGTGTTGGTAACTTCGACTGCATACAAAAACTCTACCCTTTTACTCTGTTTTTTTTTTAATGTCACAATTTACCTCTTTATGTTGTGTGTAACAAACATCATTAGCAAATGCAGCTATCGTTATTATTATTATTATTTTTTTGGCTGTGTTGGGTCTTCATTGCTGCACGTGGGCTTTTTCTAGTTGCAGCGAGCGGGGGCTACTCTTCATTGTGGTACGTGGGCTTCTCTTTGCGGTGGCTTCTCTTGTGGAGCATGGGCTCTAGGTGCGTGGGCTTCAGTAGTTGTGGCACATGGGCTTAGTTGCTCCGCGGCATGTGGGATCTTCCCAGACCAGGGCTCGAACCTGTGTCCCCTGTATTGGCAGGCAGATTCTTAACCACTGCACCACCAGGGAAGTCCTGCTATTGTTATTTTTAATACTTCTGTTCTTTTAGTAGAGTTAAGTGGTCAACACAGTACCTAATTACTATATTAGAGTATTCTGAATTTGACTATACTTACCTTTACCAGTGTGTGGTATAGTTTCATATGTTTTTATGTTACTAATTAGTGTCTTTTCATTTCTGCTTGAATAACTCCTTTCAGCATTTCTTGTAAGGCAGGTCTAGTGATGAACTCTCTGTTTCTCTTTGTCTGGGAACATCTTTATCTTTCCTTCACTTCTGAGGGAAAGCTTGCCAGGTAAAGTGTTTTTTGTTGGCAGTTTCTTTTTTGAGCACTTTGTAGTATCCCACTCTTTCCTGGCCTTTAAGGTTTC
>NW_006792448.1:1298687-1304987 GCF_000442215.2 Lipotes vexillifer
GATACCCTTTTGGGAATTCCCTTGTAAGTTATAAGCTTCTTTTCTCTGGCTATTTTTTTTTTTAAAGAAGATGTTGTGGGTAGGAGTTTATTAATTAATTAATTTATTTTTGCTGTGTTGGGTCTTCGTTTCTGTGCGAGGGCTTTCTCTAGTTGTGGCAAGCGGGGGCCACTCTTCATCGCGGTGCCCGGGCCTCTCACTATCACGGCCTCTCTTGTTGCGGAGCACAGGCTCCAGATGCGCAGGCTCAGTAGTTGTGGCTCACGGGCCTAGTTGCTCTGCGGCATGTGGGATCCTCCCAGACCAGGGCTCGAACCCATGTCCCTTGCATTGGCGGGCAGATTCTCAGCCAGTGCGCCACCAGGGAAGTCCCTCTGGTTATTTTTAAGATTCTCTCTTTGTCTTTGATTTTTGACATTTTTTTTATAATATGTCTTGGAGAAGATCTTTTTGAGTTGAATTTGTTTGGGAATCTATGTGGTTCACGAACTTGGGTGGCCAGATCTCTTTCCAGATTTTGAGAAGTTCTCAGCCACTTTTTCCTTTAAATTAGCTTTCTGCCTCCTCTTCCTCTGTTCTCCTGGGGCTCCAGTATTTCCCAGGATGCTTCTGCTGATGGCATCCAATAGTTCACATAAGCTTTCTTCACTCTTTTTCATTTTTATTTCTTCTCCTCTGATTGGATAATTTCCAAGGTCTTTTCTTCTACTTTACAGATTGGTTTTTTTTGCTTGATCCATTCAGCTGTTTATGCTCTTAATTGCATTTTTCATTTCATTTTGTTCTTCAGTTCCAGAATTTGTTTGGTTCTTCTTTATGTTTTCTATCTTTGTTAAACTTCTCATTTTCATGTCCTGTTTTCCTGATATCATTGAATTGTCTTTCTTGTATCTTGTTGTCTTGTAGCTCATTGAACTTCCTTGAAATAGCTATTTTGAATTCTTTCTCAGGTAAACTGCAGATTCATGTCTTTGGGGTTGGTTACTGGAAGGTTATTGTGATCCTTTGGTGTTATGTTTCCTTGATTTTTCATGTTCCTTGAGGTCTTAAGTTGCTGTCTTCACATTTGAGGTGGTAGTTACCTCCTTCAGTCTTTTTTTTTTTTTTTTTTGTGGTACGTGGGCCTCTCACCGCTGTGGCCTCTCCCGTTGCGGAGCACAGGCTCCGGACGCACAGGCCCAGCAGCCATGGCTCACGGGCCCAGCCGCCCCACGCTATGTGGGATCTTCCCGGACTGGGGCACGAACCCGCGTCCCCTGCATCGGCAGGCGGACTCTCAACCACTGCGCCACCAGGGAAGCCCCCTCCTTCAGTCTTTACTGACTTCTGGAGACAAACACCTTCTGTCAGCCCTGCTAGGGATTTTGAGGCTCTCAGAGCTATGGAGACACGTGCTCCACATTTCTTCCTCCCTCTTGTGGCAGAATTCTTAAGCTTATACGCTTTCTTATATCCTGCAATGTTCCAGGACAGGTGCTGACAGCCTCCTTTCTGCTTCCCAGGGGTGGTGCTAGGGCTCAGGTTTGTGGTCTGTCCCTGGCCTGCAGACTTGCTGGGTTTGAGTGGGCTCACTAGCCATCTACTAAAGCTTGCTTGCACTGCCATCAGGAGTGTGCAAGGGGAGCTGACCACAGGGTTGGGGTGTGCATGGGTGGGGAGTTTGGAGTGCTGGGGCTGCCTGTGGGCCAGTTGGCGAGATCCATGGGCAAAGTGTCCCCAGCGGCTTGTGGGCAGGCTTCTTAGTGGAGTCTGCAGCCTGGTTAGTAGGATCTGTGTCCCTTTAACGCCCTCTGAGAGTCCTGTCTGCTGCTCTGCTAGTCTCTTCCTGCCTCCTAGACTTAGTACTCTGAATGGGGCAGGAGAGAAATGAACCTCTTTGGAATCATCCCACACAGCTGGGGAAGCTGGATGCTCATGCACGTGCTCTCACCCCCCCATCTCATGGGAGAAATCATTGCTGGGACTGTCTCTCTTGGCACTGAGCTGTGCTGCCCTGGGAGAGGGTGATGTGAGTAAAGTCACACCGGTCCTCTTACCTCTCCAGAGCGTCCAAATGCAGATTTTTTGTTGTTGTTCCAGCGGTATACTAGAACTTCTCCACTGGACTTTTGGATTTCCTTGAATGCTCTCATCTGCATGTGATTCTGCAGTGTTCTCCAGCGGTGGCTAGAGCCAGTTCATGGGCCACTTCAGAGTCCACAGCTGGGACCGAGGTCTGTAGGCTTATTCCCTGACACTTGGGTGGGTGACGCCTCTCCCAGGTCCCTTGGCATATGGTGCTGGACCCCGCAGCTCCCACAGGCATTTTTGTCTGTGGATGGATGGATGCCAGATTGTTGTTGGGATGGGGGGAGGGGGCATAGGAGCAGAGGATATCTTATTCGTCTGTCTTGCCGATGTCACTCCTCTCCCTTCATCTTCATTCCCTATCTTCTCTTGTATGTTTGGCAGCTAAAGACACTGTAATATACTTGCTTTTTTCCCCTTAACAATGTATCTTGAAGATTCTTGTGTTTTTGTTGTTTAAAAATTTTTTTTTATGGCTCCATGGCAGTGGATCTCAAACCTGATGTGGACAGACTCACCTGGAGAGCTAATAGTGAACGCAGGAACCTGGGCTCCTGGAGTCTTGCAGGGCCTGGCTCTTTCCTGTTGACCACGTTCCCCAGGTAATTCTGAAAAGGCCAGACGGGGAGAAGCCCTGCTCTGTGCTGTGAAGAAGCAGGCAGTTGCCAATTTCTGGAAACCCTGAAAGGGCATTGGAGCTGGACTTCAACACACCAGGGCAGTCGTGGGGAGGGATGGAGTGATTTATGTGTTTATGCAGCTACCCTTGGTTCTGCGTTCTGAGGAGCAGTGCAGGTTGTACATTCCTTGGCAGTTTCTACAGTTGTTTGCACCTGCCTTCTGGGTTCCATTGCTGAGGTCCACAGCGTATGAACTTTGAGTCTCTTCTACGTCTCTTTCCACCTCTCCTTCCCTTTCCCTTTCTTTCAGCCTCCCTTTCTCAGTTGTGCCGAAGGGAGGCCCCTCTCCTTCCCCCACTGCCAAACACTCCTGCGACGCTTATTCCCAGGGCAGTGGTTGGAGGGAATTGTTGTAATCCCCCGAACGGTTCTTTTGTGTGACTGTAGAAAGTAGAAATAGGAATAAATGATTATTTAAAAAGTAAGTGAAGCTTGGGAAATGTGATTAAATGCAGTGGTATCAGGGGATTTACTGAAGCCGAGCATTTCTTTACATCCTTTTGAGTGACTATTCCAGGTTAACAGCTGGGTGTGATCAGAGCAGGTTGCTGTTCCTTGCACTGCTTTGTCCATCTCTGAGGGCCTCCTGCTTCGTGCGGACCTGGGGAACCCTCTGGAGCGTGGGGCAGGCCTGGTGTGGGATGTGAGGGAGGGATGGTGCTTTTCAGTTATCACTGAGTGTTGTTGGACAGGATCTTAGAAGTCATCTTGATCTTTGAAGTTTTAGTTTCACTAACGGGAACCTCCTCTCTGATACCTGATAAGCAAGTATTTACATTTCTGAAAAGGCAAATGATGAAACTCGCAGACCACGGGCCGGACTTCGCTCTCCTTTCCGAATTTCGTAATGGGTTATTATAGAGGATTCTGACACATAAGCTTGCAGTTGGTTCCTCACAGATACCTGGAGATGATGACTGGTGCTGTTGCAGGTTCTTTCAATACTTTGGACTAGAAGTGAGACTCTAACGTTAGTGTCACGCAGAGCAGTGAGCATTCTCCTGACCTCCTTTTTGATCTTGGTCTGTAGTATCTTCTTTGTGCTTAGTTTTACCTTTGTCCAATTGAGCAGAGCCCCCAAATAGAGAAGATAGAGAATAAAGAAAGAAGATTGGGCTTGTCTTGGGTTTGATGTGTCTCCTTTTGCCTGGGATATGGTGGTGCATTTTGGAGTGCTTTTAAGGGGGCATGAATAAGGAATGACTTGAAACTCACTCCTCCTTGCTGAGGTTCTTGCTTTTTCAAGAAGAAAACAATTAAATCCTGGACTAATTCTGTCCTCAGCAGCATAGGCTGGTCTTGGAGAGTCTTCTTCAAGGCTCGTTATGACCGTGGGTCTCTATAAATTAGTAGAAAACACCACCCTTAATTGATTTAGGTTAAGACTTTTAAATACATCTGAGTGACTGGTTGCACTTGTGGGTATAACCACGGTGTTGTGAGAAAGATGTGAAGGAAGAAAATGTTAATGATTTTAAGGGATTAAAAGGTGTTTATAGAATTTACTTGCCCTTCAAGTTTTAGCTGAGGTACTTAAAGTTCCTGAGTTTCACACCCCCACTTAACTCCTTTTAAACATAAATTAATGCCTATTTCTTCTTGCCGTTTGCTCTATGACAGCTCTCATAATCTGTTACTGAGCAAATCTGAGCAGGCAGCCCTAGTCCCAAGAAGAGAGATGGTGAAGAAGGGGGAGATGTGGCAGAGATAAGCATCTTACTGGGTACAGTGACGTGAACATTAATGCTCATTTTCTTCCCCAGCCTACAGCAGACTGCTATTAGCCAGGCTTGTTAGTCCTAGGAAGAGCATTATCAATTATTAGCATTATTAATTGACATTGAACCATTATGATGTGAGTCATATCACAGAACCTGACATATATATTAATCTTATACTCAGTCCTTTCAACTGTGGAAGGAGGGGAGTTTCTGTTATCTCTATTTAACATCACAGAGAATTGAGGCCAGAGAGGTTTAGTAACTTGGATAAGGTCACACAGCTAGGAAGTAGCAGAAGCAGGATTTAAGCCTCGGATACATAGCCACTACATTCTTTTCCCCCAAGCATGTTCTGATGTTTACTGTTCTCACATTTCTGGAGGATTCTTGAAGGACAGCGGTGGACCCTCTTTCAAAGCAGAAAGTGGATGGTGGTTTCAGGGATAGTTTTCTGTCCTTGATTTTGTGGGATAATATCGAGTCCTTGATTTTGTTCTTAAAGTGGAGAGGAGGTATTGGCATGCTAGCGGAGGGGAGAAAACAGGAAATGTGTTGTTTGCCAGTGCCCACTGTGGACACAGAAGCCCCTTTCAATAAAGAATTTTGCAAATTATTATTTGTTGGGGAAAATGGTGCTGGTGGGGAAAACTGCAGGTACAGAAGCTAAAAATGTTGTCTTCACAAAAAGTTCAGGCACAGATCTGATTGTGGACTGTGGTTGGTTTGGTATTCAGCCTGCTGAATAATTAGTGATTCATAGTTCATGCAGAGAGTGTGTTTAGAAGTCCAGCATTGCTACAAATGATAGAGGGGAGGTGGTTTTCCCCTGAAACTTGTGAAATGTCACATTATCACCTCCTGTCATGGTGACAAATAGGTTTCTGCACTGATCTCAGTATCCAGCTAAATGCTTTGAAATTGCCTGTTGCTCCATGGGTTTTGGAGCTACAAATGCTTTTAAAGCACTGCTCAGCCTACCTTTCTATCAAAGAATAGTAATAATTATGATGACGATTTAGCAGTCAAAGCACTGTGCTGAGTGCCATGGCAGTATTTCAATGCTTTAGGGCCAATGTCAGAAAGGAGGCTTATTTGGTGGGCGTTTACAGGAGGTGGCAGGTGGGCTGGGGGCTCAGCACCTTTTACTTTTCCGTTGACACTGATTTTGCATGTGGTTTGAGACCATTTCCCATAGGGCTTTGGCTGCCGGTCTTATAGTCCTACTGACACATTCAAAGATTCATGGTGCAAGTTGTGCATGAATGGAGCGAAATGTCTCTCGTAGCTAAAGCCTGGGTGTGATAGGCAGGGAGTTGGAGGGTTGGAGCTTGAAAAATACTGCTTTTTCAACATTAATATATTGTGATCAGTTATGAGGACTCTCTCAGGTAATTTCTTTCCAGTAATAGTTAATAGAGCAAAACTTTTTTTTTTTTTTTGGCTGCATGTGTTTATGTGTATCTTGATTCCATGTCATTCCTTTTTCAGTATACTCAGGTATTTTAGGATGTTCTCTTGAGAGGGTGTGGGTGGGACAGTGTTAGGACCAGGAGCTAGAAATTGCTCTATCTCTGCACATGCCTGTGAGAGTCTTTCTCAGGCTGTGAACCTCACCTGGCATTGATGGATCCCTGGAGGAAAATCGTTCAAGCACTGCTCCAAAGTAGTGTCCAGTCCTGTCTGTCTCCCTCTGCAGCTTAGTGATCGGTTGTAAATCGTCACATATGACGGTGGTAGGAGGAAGCAGGATGTGAGGGGAGGAGGAGGAAAGCAAGCATCGTTTGATTTCTCCACTAGGGTCGTCCATGAGGCTACAGGGTGGGAAGTAGGGA
>NW_006792448.1:1304997-1311749 GCF_000442215.2 Lipotes vexillifer
TCACTGGGGTTGAGGCCTCCAGAGTGAAGCACCAGGCCTTGCCCAGCACAGCATGGGGGTTATAAGGAAAAAGTGTTGGCCCCCAGTCTTACAGTTTAGATGGACAGATCAGATGAACGTGTCAAGGAGCTGGTGATAAATTGATGCTAAGTTATTACTGAGCTGTGAACCAGAGTTGACCTGAAGGCACAGGGTCGAAGGCTTACTGCTCCATCGTCAGGCTGGGGGTTTAAAGGGTTTGGGTCTGTAGCTCGTGGCATATGGGCCTGGGATTATGTGGGGTGGGGTGTATGAGAGTAGTTTCACCTGCTTCCATGAAGCGGGAGAAGTGCCTCCTGGACACGTCTGGAGGTCGTTTGCGCAGAAGTCTAGTAGTGGAGTGACTGAGAATTACCCATCAGCCCACTTGAATTTTCAGGAATTTGTGCTGAAAACGAGGACGGGTGATGGAAAACAGAAGATCTAGAAGTACTATTTCAGGTGGGCTCTCAACGTGCTGCTGTGTATCCATGGCATCTGTGCATGTGGTGAGCTCCACGGCAGGGCCCTGGGAGGTTAGGGGTCACAGAGGATGCCGTCTGAGAGGGATTTACTGAGGTTTCTTGAGCTGGCAATAGCCCCTCAGCAACCCTCACTGAGGGCTGACCTCAGAGTAACTGACTTTCAGAAGCACTTTCCTCTTGTAGGAATTTATGCAGAACCATAGGTATCGTTGGCTCAACCAAAGATATTGTTGGCTCTGGAAAATTACTTATCACTGGGCATGTTAAGAGGAACCTAGAAAGAAACTTAAAAGATGAAAGTGAAGATTTCACACCATGACTTAGAATCTGTAATGTTGGAGCTATAGGGAGAACCTTAAGTTATCTCACCCAATCTCCTTCTCTTACAAATGACAACACTATAGCTGGAGGAGGTCAGATGACTTGCCCAAGGTCACAGAGAAGGTTAAAGGGCAGAGCTGAGACTATACTCAAGGCTCGCTCGTGGATCAGCGCTGTGGTCTCTTCCTCTTTATTGTGGTCCTGCATTCTTGTCCCGAATTCTTGTTTCTGCTTTCGTCACTTGGAGTCAGGGGGCAATGAGAAAATGCTCAGGTTCCTCTGGGGACACTAAAGGGAGGAGGCCAGCACTGCATCACAGGGTGGCGGAGCAGGCAAACCAAATTAGCATGACTGGGTAGGCTGGAGCCAGTGGGAAGCTGGGAGATGATGAGGCTGGGAATAATTGTGTGCGTTCCAGCCAATTTTTAATTGTGGTCTGGTGATTTCCCGTGGGGCAGTGTGGTAAGCAGGACACTATTCCCCAGGCTGAGTAGCTGGGTGTCTTTCAGAAAAGGACCTAACCCGTCAGTTAATATCAACACATTCATTGGTTGACCATACCGCCATTTAACAGTGACTTAAGGAATATTTGTATCTTTTTAGGGGTTATTAAAAAGTAATCTTTGTTTTCTTATAATTTTAAGTAAGCTTTTTATAGAAATATATGCTTTTTATGTCTACTTAGTGTGTGTGTCACAGGCGAGCGCAGGGGGCCTGACTTTTGCCTCTGATCCTTGGTGTTAGGGATAACACACTTCCAGCACGTCTGTTACCCAGGGGGGCTCAGGCCAGTTCTTTCCCCAGTGTTGGGTGTTTGGCAGTAGCATTTTGACCATCACCCAGAGTCTGCTAGTTGATGGGTGCATCTTAGAGGGATGGTGCCTAAATCTCCTTATAACCCCCTGTAAAGCTTGGCCCTGAACAATTCCGCCTGATTTCTTCCTCTGCTGTGAAGATGAGAACTGGATTCCATTCAGTATGACCATGGTCTCTCCTCCTGTAGCCTGACTTTTACTTTAGTATCAGGACTCCCTTTCAGGTCTGAGTTTCAATGCCGTCCGTTCTGTGATTCAACGCAATGAATGATTAATACTGGCCAGCATAGCGCTTTGATGTTTGTAAAGTGCCATGACCTACATCATTTCATTTGATTCTTACAAAAAGCACTGTGACCTGAGCAGAACATGCTTCTCATCCAGCACTTATAAGAACTGAAGTTTGGGGGAAGAGGTTTGCCCCACGCTCCACAGCT
This sequence comes from Lipotes vexillifer, assembly GCF_000442215.2. Taxonomy (NCBI): domain Eukaryota; kingdom Metazoa; phylum Chordata; class Mammalia; order Artiodactyla; family Lipotidae; genus Lipotes; species Lipotes vexillifer. Next base: position 1,307,074 of record NW_006792448.1, read on the forward strand.
GGAACATGACAGGCCTGGGGCCCAAGCCCAGGGCTCCTGATTGCTGGACAGAGTTCCTCCTGCCATGTAACCGTTCAGCTTGGGGTAGATGACGCCTGGCGTTCCAAACAGAGAGGGAGGGCTGCGCAGTCCGCCAGTAGCAGATGGACTGGGGCAGAGGGACAGGTGTGGAGGAGCCTCTACTCAGGGTCCTAGGGCCCCAGGGCAGCTACAGTCAAGCCTCACAGAGATGAGTTCATTCAGGATTCCTGAAATGTTTGATATTAGCAAGCACATCACAGTGACTTTATACAATTAGTCTTTTGCAAACTTGAGCAGATGAGAAATGTCCAGAGAGGGGTGGGTAGGTGGCATCCTGTATAGAGGGTTTTGTTGGTTCATCTGTACCACTCTTCGGGCCGGCTTAGAGTTTTTCTCCAGTAGGGTGGGAGGGGTGACAGCACACTCTGTGTGCTTCCCTATGACAGATAAGCCCTATAAGTTGTTCATGATTTTAAAAAATCCTCCGAGGGTGCTTTTTGTTTCCTGATTTGTGTCAGTGCCCATCAATTCAGGTGAGGTAGATACCTCTGGTTCTCATCTCCTTGTCTCCTTCTGAAGGAGCCTTTGCCAGTGCCCAGTAAGACCTTCTGTAGCAGCCACGAAAATGAACTGTGTTTGTGCACTTATCAGGGTAACTTCCAGAAGCTATGGAGGTTGTCCAGACTCTCCTCTGGAAGCCTAAGGATGTTCTCAGGCATGAGCCATCTCTGTTGACGATCATCCATCAAATTCTACGTGGCAACTGGGGAATTTTTCCCTCCTCCAGGAAGACTTAATTACAAGTCCAGGGGCCGCCTGCTGGCTAATTGTTAACAAGCAAAGCTCTTTGCTTTGTTGAATAAATTCTTGAAAAAGTCACAGGAGAGGTGTTTGTTTTTTTTTTTTTTTTTTAAAGATGGGGCTGATGTATTTTTAATTGTACTTCCAGCATTAACCAACATTTAAAATCAGATCACTGGGTAGCTGACAGCTGATTCCAGCCCAGCCTCTGGGCAGCCTGCCTGGCCCTCAGCCTTGCTGGGGTTGCATCTGCATTTCTGTTTTTGAGGAGCTGCTCTGGACATGCTGAGTGTTCAGGTGGTCTGGTGAGCTCTGTGCTGCTCATCTCCTGGGAGCTACCTGGGAGGGGTTTGCAGGAGGGTGGCAGGCGGGAGGGGGTCGTTGAAAAAAAATTGTTTAGGTTCGGTTTCTGTTTTTCTGCTGAAAGAAGGGTATCATGTTCATTTTAGAAAAATCAGAAAAGCCAGGAGACAAAATAAAGCCTCTCCTCTGACCTTTCTTGTTGGGCAGAGGTTCCTGTAGTATTAGCCCTGTTTTTTGCCCCTTAGAGATGGAAGGTAGAGAATATTAGGTTGTCCTTCAGCACTTTCTAAAGAGCACAGATTTGGGAGACAGACTGTTGCGTGGGTTTGAATCCCAGCTCCGTTTCTTACTAGTGACCCTGGGCAACTTACTTCACCTCTTCAAGCTTCGGTTTTCTCATCTGCGAAGTGGAGATGATACCTTCTAGGGCTGTGAGAATTAAAGGAGTTACTGTGTGGAAGGCACTAGGAAACAGGACCAGACACATGGTAAAAACTCTCAGAGTGTAGCTGTTATTATTACAGCTCCAGTATTAACTTGCTCATGGATCATTTGTCTGCTTGCCCTCAAGTCGAATGGAGGATAACAGCTCCAGTGATTGGAGCTTTCTGCTTTATCGGAGTTTGATATTTCCGGTTCCCTTTCATATTCAGGCATGGAGCATTTATGGTCTCTTTGTTACAGTGGTTGTGCATGACAGAGACTTAACATAGGCAGAATCTTGCCCTTGACAGAGTTCCCTGGAGGGAAGGGGATGCCCTGAGTTTGTGGGGTGACTGCTGTTATGGGTTTGTGACTATGGGGTTTCAAGCATCAGTTGCAGGAATTGTTTGACTCGGTCCTTGCCTCCTCCAGAGTGTCCTGCTTTGGCTAAACCTCCCATCCCCTGGTCCCCACTCAACAGCCTTCACCTCCACCCGCACAGGGCAAGACCTGGGTGTTTCCTTCAACATGGCTGAGTGTTCCCTGCCACCTGATCTCACCTGAGCTGAACATGACATCCCCGGCAGTAGTGGGGAGGCTAAGGCTGTGCGGCAGTGACTCATCCCTGAGATTTAGCAAGTTGTTTTTAGGCCCTGGGTGGAGGGGCCTAAAAACAACTTGCTATGGAGGCGATTCTCTGCAGGTTTTGTCAATAAAAAACCTGCTTTTCCAGTGGACTACAGACTGATTTGGTGCTTTCATCAGACTTTACACCAGGGCAATTTCCACTGGTGCCTGCCCTCTCACGGGGCCACTTCCTGCTGTGATGTTCTTTCATTTTATCTTCACAGTCCTTCTCTGAGGTAATCAGCTTGGTTCTCCATTTCACAGATATGGAAATTGAGGTCCAGAGGGGCTGAGGGACTTAGGAAGTGTTAAGTGATCTCAGATTATTAGGTGCTGGCAGTTGGCCTTCTCTCTGGGCTGTTTGGCCTTTGTACCTGGGCAGGGAGTTGAACTGCTCCCAAGCTGATTAAGTCACAGGGAGTGTGAGAGTCTTCCTGCTTTGAAAGGAGTAAGAGATTTCCTGTCAGCCTGCCCCTACACACTGCCATCTCTCTCTCTGTCTCTCTCTCTGTCTCTGTCTCTGTCTCTCTCTCTCTCTCTCTCTCTCTCTCACACACACACACACACACACACATCTCCTCCTACCTGGACAAATATAGTGGCCACCTTGCTGCAATCTTTGCTACTCTTATCTCTGTAAGATTCCTTTTCCTAAAGTTCAGCTTTTTTTGTGAATCCCAAGGTAACAGCATCCTGTCTGTCTGCCTGCATGGAGGTTCACATGCAGACTCCACCAGCTGTCCTCAGGTTACCTGGTCTACCTCACAATCCTCATTCCTCTGTTGGTCACCTGTCCCCCTTCAAAGCTACTCTGTCATGTCCTTCCTTATTCATTTGTTCCCACCATCTTGCCTTTTTTCATTCTGTTTCTTACACTTCTGGAAACTTTCTTCCCCCTTCCTCTGTGCCAAGCCAATGATAGTGTATAGTCTGGGTTCTCCAGAGAAACAGAATCACAGAATCAGTAGAGGGTGTGTGTGTGTGTGTGTGTGTGTGTGTGTGTGTGTGTGTGTGTGTGTGTGTGTGTGTGTGTGTGTGTGTGTGTGTAATAGGCTTATGTGATTAGGGAGGCTGAGTAGTCCCACGATCTGCTGGGTCCTGGAGACCCAGGAGAGCTGATGGGCAGTTCCAGTCTCAGTACAAAGGCCTGAGAACCAGGAGAGCCAATGGTCTATGTTCCAGTCCAAAAGCCAGCAGACTTGGGACCTGGCAAGGACCTGAGTCTGAAGGCAAGGAAGAGCAGATGTTGCAGCGCATAGACAGTCAGGCAGAAGAAATTCGCTTATCTGGCCTTTTTGTTCTATTCAGCCCTTCAACTGCTTGGATGAAGCCCACCTACATTAGGGAGGGCAGTCTGCTCAGTCTACCAATTCAAATGGTAATCTCATCCAGAAACACCCTCACAGACCACCAGAATAATGTTTGACCACCTATCTGGGCACTACGTGGCCTAGTCAAGTTGGCACATAAAATGAACTATCACATGTAGTGATCTCTGAAGCCTCATTTAAATCCCACTTGCTCCACAACATTTTTCCTGGCTATATGAGCTGACGCTCGACTCAGCCTAGCTGGATTCCTTTTACTCTTGTTGGCACCACCAGAGCTCAGAATGAATGGCACCCACCCCTCCATTGTTCTTTAATTATTATTTTCTGAGTATCTCTTGCCTTCTCCACCGTGTTTGAAGGACAGATACCTAAGTTCTACCACTTTTGTCTTCCCTATGGGGTAGAGTGCTGGATCTATGCCAGTTGTTCAATCAAATGCTTGTTTCCCAATGGATGAAATGAAGGATACCGAATTTGCCTCCTGGGATTACAGACCACCATGATGGGTTTGGAGAACTTGGAATCTTTCTTCCTACAGGCAACCAGAGAAGGGGTAGCCAGTATTTGGTATACTGTAGGTATCCAAATGTTGTTGAGATGCTTGAAATTTTCATAATGTGCTTTTGGATTGTTGTAGATTCCATGGCATGGTGGAGAAAACAGTAGGGACTCCAACCAGCTACATGATCTCCAGCAACTTGCACTTGGCCCCATTTCCCATCTGTTAGCTGGAGATGGGTTGGTCTTGCCCTACCTGCCTCTTGGGTCTTGTGAGGATGGAATAAGGTAATAATGATGATGATGATAGCTAACTTTATTTTTATATATGACAAGTACTGTTCTTAAAAACACTTTTCACATGGAAACTCATTTAATTTCATAGCCCTATGAAGTGTATGCATTCCCATTTTTGTGACCAAGGTCTAGAAAGATTTAACAACTTGGTCAAAGTTACAAAGCCGGAGAGTGCCAGGAAGGCTGGGTGCCCACCACTCTCTTACCCACTGTGGCATGCCATAAGACTGTGTGGAAGGGCATCGGAAGGAAGCTTGACAGCCCTGTGGCTGTTCTGAGACTCATTTGAGCAGGTCCTGGCAATGACGAGTGTGTGACTGCTGTCTGCCGGGGAGTTTGCCAGGCCTGGTCCGCGTATGATTTGAGAGCAGGAAT
>NW_006792448.1:1311857-1334203 GCF_000442215.2 Lipotes vexillifer
TCTCATCAAGGCCGTTGGTCACCAGAATGACATGTTGGATTCGGCTACAAATATTTCAGACAACTTGGGGTTCTGCTGCTTCCCAGACAGTCTCCGCTGCAACTCCCCTGTGATTTGCCCTCTGAGTTCTGGTTTCACCTTTGTGGCCTGTGCCTCAGTTATAATTAAACGACCACTGGTGTCTGTCTCCCCAGTGGAGGGTAGGCTCTGTCAGGGCAGGAGGGGCGAGGCTGTAGTGTTTACTGCTGTGTCCCTAGTGGCTGGTATGGCACGTGGACAGGGGGTCCCCATCTCAAAAATGAACGTTATAGTAACGGGCCTACCTAATAGAGTTGTTTTAATCGTGGTAAGATACACGTGACAAAATTTACCATCTTAACCATATCTTAATAATTTTTCATGGTAGAGTTTGGTGGCGTTAACTACATTCACATTGTGTGCAACCATCACCACCATCCGTCTCCAGAGCCTTTTCATCTTCCCAGACTGGAACTCTGCACCCCTTAAACACTAACTTTCTATTCCCATTTCCCCTCATCCCTGGAAGCCATCATTCTGCTTTTTCTCTCTAGGAATTTGCCTATTCTAGGTCCCTCATATGAGTGGGGTATGCAATATTTGTCCTTTAGTGTCTTAGGTTACTTAGTGTAGTATCTTCAAGGTTCGTCCATGTGGTAGCATGTGTTAGAATTTCCGTTAAGTTTGGATAATTTTCCATTGTAGGTATTAGACCACTTGCTGTTTATCCATTCATCTGTCAGTGGACGTTTGGTTTGTTTCCACCTTTTGGCTACTGTAACTAATGCGGCTATAAACTTTGGTGTGCAAGTATCTGTTTGAAATCCTACTTTCTATTGTTCTGGGTATCTACCTAGATGCTGAATAATCATAGGGTTGTTTAGAAGATTAAATAACCTAGTACTTGTAAAGCTCTTAGAACAGTTCCTGGCACATAGCAAGCGCTAAATATAAATATTTGCTAAATAAAAATCAAACTCTAGGTGTCCTCATTTATTTTGATGAATCCCTTAATTCAGGCAGTTTCTTTTCAGTTTAATATTTAGAAAGGTTTACAGCATCGTTCCCTCTGAGAAAGGGGTAAAAGTAGTTTTATGACCCCCTCCAAGCCCACCCAGATGGCCAGGTGTCCCTGGTGCCTGTTCCTACAGGAAGGAGTTCAGAAGGGACATGCCTTTGTCGGGCCCCTGTAACCTCAGAGCCGTGGAGGCTGGGTTTCTGAATGCTCCTGTTCTGTCTGCTCATCAGGTCCTTGATTTGAGTCTGGTTTCCAGCGCTGCGGTCTCTTTGTTAACCTTTATCGTGTTGCCTCTGTCCTCTTTTAGTCTGGAGAAATTAAAGTAGGGCTTTTCCATTCTTACTTGGATGTCTGTAGTTTATCAAGAAGGATAGTATAACATTCTTGAAATAGGTTCACTTGAAGTTTATCTTAAAAAAGTAGCGTATACCATTCAAAATGATCAAGCAGCAGGAGGGATGTGCGAGAAGCAAACAGTGATATATGGAGTTAGTGATGGGAAGGACGCCATGGTAAAGGTTTGATACTCGGCTCATAGGTTTATGCATCTTCTGGATTGGAGATTTGCACAGGGCTTCCTTGTAGTTCATACATGTATCTTTCCTCCTGGTTTCAAAGCATTTTCTGGTTCTGTGGTATTCCTATTGTTCAAGATAATTTTTTTTTTCCTCTTTAATGTTCACTTGAAAACAGAGGTGAGAAAAACATCCACACTTTCCCAAAACCTTTTAATAAAACAGAAGAAAGAACATGGTGATGGCTTCCATAATGTAAATGCTACTATGTCTTGAGGGCGTAGGATGGGGCCGCATGGTGCTTGGGACAAGATATCTAGTCTCCCCTGTGGGCATGAGTGTTCAACTAAAGAAGCCACATTTTGATGAAAATATGTTTTAGTACTTGTGTCAGAAAACTTGTAAAGAATCTCACAGTTTTACTGTGAAGTCTGTAAAGCCTTGAGAATAAAATTGTGGTTGCTAGAACTTCTGTTATCAAAAACCAGTTTAAGTAGGCAGAGGGGATATCTAGTGTTGCAGAATACAAGGAAATCTCATGGTAATCACAGGTCATAATGTGGTTTTGCTGAATATTTAGATGGTAATTCAATTAAATTTACTAAGTAGAGCAAAAAGCGCAAGTAACATGCTATGGTGGAAGTGGTCTTATTTATATATACACAGTTCACGGGCCAGTTACTCAAATGACTGACTGAGCTTGAATGGGAAAAAAAAACCACATTATGTGCATGGCTTATGTCTGTGTGTTGTGTATAGGCACAAAAAAACCCTACTTAATGATACAAATGTTCCACAAGGTGATGAGATACATGAGGGCAGGTATCAGCATTGAGCCCAGTGCTAGCACACAGCAGGCTTCCACTAGGTATTTGAGAAATGCCTGAACAAGCAGGGACACATTTACATCCTACTATTTGAAAGTAGAAGTTTTTTTATCTTCTTATAGAGGCTTTAAAAAAATTTACTGAGGTGAAATTTACATAATATACCGGTGACCATTTTAAAGTATCCAACTCAGTGGCATTCAGTACATTCACAATGTTGGGCAACTACCACCTCTGTCTGCTTCCATCACTTGTGAAGGAGATCATGTACCCATTTCTCCCTTCCACTAGCCCTGGCAACCACAAATCTGCTTTCTGTTTCTATGGATTTGCTTATGCTGGATATTTCATATAAATGGAATCATATGATATATGACCTTTCATGTCTAGCCTCTTTGACAAAGCATAACATTTTCCAGGTCCCTTGCATTGTAGCAGGTGTCAGAACTTCATTTCTTTTTATGGCTGAATAATAGTCCACTGTATGGATCTACCACATTTTGTTTATCTCTTCCTCACCTGATAGACATTTGGGTTGTCTCCCCCATTTAGGCCATTGTGCACACACAATGCTGCTGTGAACATTTGTGGAAGAGAATTTGAGTACGTGTTGTCAGTTCTCTTGGGTGTGTGCCTAGGAGTGGAATTGCTGGATCATGTGGTATTTCTGTGTTCAGGTTCTTCAGTCAACACCAAACCATTTTCCACAGCAGGTGCACCATTTTACTTTTGAGTCAGCAGTATATGAGGATTCTTATTTCTCCACATCCTTGCCAATACTTGTTTATTTTCTATTTTTAAAAAAATTCTAGATATCATAGTGGACGCAAATTGGTATTTTATTGTGGAATTGAATTGCATTTTAGGGCTCTGTTTTTAAAATAAGCAACAGGAGGAAGAACCATATTTTTACTTCTCTCAAGGCCGACTTCCTGCAGGGAGTGAATTGTGTGATCAGGAGACATGTGATTTGGTGATGAAAATTGCCATGGAGTGAATGCCTTCTCTGTACCAGTATTCTAGTGCTTTCTGCACACTGTCTAGTTCTCAACTCACCCTTTTCTTTTTTTAATGTAAGGAAGCAGAGGTCTAGAGAGGCTAACTTAATGTGTCTAAGGTTGCATAGCTGCTAAGTACCAGCTTTGAGGTTCAATTCAGGCCTGCCCATCTGACTCTAAAACCTCCCAAGAGCTCATGCTCTTTCCATGGGGAGTTTGAATCTTGGGAGCAGGGAAAAGAAACTAAAGATGGTGTCCATTTGAAATATTTTAATGAAAAGCAAAGTCTTTACAGTCTGTGATCAAAAAGGACTGATGTTGGTGCTTGTTTGGGGTCCTGGGAATCTGCGGTGTCTGATATATTCATGAGTTGCGGCCTCAGGTGCTGGTGTGTGCCTGGGCTGGAGGCTCCTGAAGAGAGTGCCTGCTTGTGTTTGTGGGGCTACAGGGTCTCTTTCTTGCCTCAGACACTCTGTTAAGTAGAGACTTCGTAATTACATGGAATGATGAGCATAGGGCAAGTCCCAGCTACAGCCAGTTCTGAAGAACAACTTCCATTAGGTGATAGCTGGTTCTCAGTAAATGTTGGCTGAATTAAATTGAGTGCAAGTTCCTGAAAAAATAAATATCAGGGCTTCCCTGGTGGCGCAGTGGTTGAGAGTCTGCCTGCCGATGCAGGGGACACGGGTTCGTGCCCTGGTCTGGGAGGATCCCACATGCCGCGGAGCGGCTGGGCCCGTGAGCCACGCCCACTGAGCCTGCGCATCCAGAGCCTGTGCTCCGCAACGGGAGAGGCCACAACAGTGAGAGGCCCGCGTACCACAAAAAAATAAATAAATAAAAAAAAGTAAATATCAGACTGAATCCTATTATAAATGCACAGGAACCTGATGATATTTTAAAAAAGAGTCCTCTGGTGAATCCTGTTGTACATAACCCTTTCAATGTATCTTTTAGGTAAATCTGATTTTCACATGTTGTTTGTTTAGTGTGAGATAGACCAGCTTTGGGAATTTACTTAAAAAGGTCATTGGTACCGTAACTGACTTATCTTACTATATAGAGATAGTTCGTGTATTCTAACAAGGTTTATTAAACCACTTTGGTGATTGACACTGGGGGTGAAGAAATAAGTGAGGCCTCAGGATGCTTATACATCTAGAAGGGAGGACGGAGATACAAACTGCAAACTACAGACCATGCAGGTACACTAGGGGTGCATACTGGGCACACACAGTGGGGGCTGACAGTGCCACTTGGAGAGTTCAGAGGGGGCTTCATGAAGGCACCTACAGGGAAGGAAAGGGAAAGAACTCTCAGAACAGAAAGGCTTTGCAGAGTGGGGACCCAAAATAGGCCTAGAGGAATTTGAAAAGCCCCTGGGGAGAAGGGAAAGCATTTCAGGTATGGGGAGTGGTGTATGCAGAGGCCCAGAGAAGAGAACATACAGCTAAATTGCCAGTGGGCTGCTGCACTGGCTGGCTTTTGAGCTGGAGGGCAGGTCAGCGGTGGACAGCAAGAGATCCTCAGTTGCCGAGTCTGGCCTAGAAGTTCCTAAAACTTGTAAAGCAGAGCGTGGGTAAGTGTCACCATCTGCTAGCTACTCAGGAAGTAGCAGTGCTCATAAACTATTCTTTTTTTTTTTTAATCATCTTTATTGGAGTAGAATTGCTTTACCATGTTGTTAGTTTCTGCTGTATAACAAAGTGAATCAGCTATATGTATACATGTATCCCCGTATCCCCTCCCTCTTGCGTCTCCCTTCCACGTTCCCTATCCCACCCCTCTAGGTGGTCACAAAGCACCAAGCTGATCTCCCGGTGCAATGCAGCTGCTTCCCACTAGCTATTTTACTATTTGGTAGTATATATATGTCAGTGCTACTCTCACTTCATCCCAGCTTACCTTCCCCCTACCCGTGTCCTCAAGCCCACTCTAGACGTCAGTGTCTTTATTGCTGTCGTGCCCCTAGGTTCATCAGAACCATTTTTCTTTCTTTTTTTAGATTCCATATATATGTGTTAGCATACGGTATTTTTTTTTCTCTTTCTGACTTATTTCACTCTGTATGACAGACTCTAGGTCCATCCACCTCAATACAAATAACTCAATTTTGTTTATTTTTATGGCTGAGTAATATTCCACTGTATATATGTGCTGCATCTTCTTTATCCATTCATCTGTCGATGGACACTTATGTTGCTTCCATGTCCTGGCTATTGTAAATAGAGTGGCAGTGAACATTGTGGTACGTGACTCCTTTTGAATTATGGTTTTCTCAGGGTATATGCCCAGTAGTGGGATTGCTGAGTCATATGGTAGTTCTATTTTTAGTTTCTAAGGACCCTCCATACTGTTCTCCATAGTGGCTGTATCAATTTACATTCCCACCAGTGCAAGAGGGTTCCCTTTTATCCACACCCTTTCCAGAATTTATTGTTTGTAGATTTTTTGATGATGGCCATTCTGAGTGGTGTGAGGTGATACCTCATTGTAGTTTTGATTTGCATTTCTCTATGATTAGTGATGTTGAGCATCCTTTCATGTGTTTGTTGGCAATCTGTATATCTTCTTTGGAGAAATGTCTATTTAGGTCTTCTGCCCATATTTGGATTGGGTTGTTTGTTTTTTGATATTGAGCTGCATGAGCTGCTTGTATATTTTGGAGATTAATCCTTTGTCAGTTGCTTTGTTTGCAAATACTTTCTCTCATTCTGACGGTTGTCTTTTCATCTTGTTTATGGTTTCCTTTGCTGTGCAAAAACTTTGCAGTTTCATTAGGTCCCATTTGTTTATTTTTGTTTCTATTTCCATTTCTCTAGGAGGTGGGTCAAAAAGGATCTTGCTGTGATTTATGTCATAGAGTGTTCTGCCTATGTTTTCCTCTAAGAGTTTTATAGTGTCTGGCCTTACATTTAGGTCTTTAATCCATTTTGAGTTTATTTTTGTGTATGGTGTTAGGGAGTGATCTAATCTCATACTTCTACATGTACTTGTCCAGTTTTCCCAGCACCACTTATTAAAGACACTGTCTTTTCTCCACTGTATTTTCTTGCCTCCTTTATCAAAGATAAGGTGACCATATGTGCATGGGTTTATCTCTGGGCTTTATAACTTTTCCATTGATCTATATTTCTGTTTTTGTGCCATTACCGTACTGTCTTGATTACTGTAGCTTTGTAGTATAGTCTGAAGTCCAGGAGCCTGATTCCTCCAGCTCCATTTTTTTCTCAAGATTGCTTTGGCTATTCGGGGTCTTTTGTGTTTCCATACAAATTGTGCAATTTTTTGTTTTAGTTCTGTGAAAAATGCCATTGGTAGTTTGATAGGCATTGCATTGAATCTGTAGATTGCTTTGGGTAGTAGAGTCATTTTCACAACGTTGATTCTTCCAATCCAAGAACACAGTAAATCTCTCCATCTGTTTGTATCATCTTTCATTTCTTTCATCAGTGTCTTATAGTTTTCTGTATACAGGTCTTTTGCCTCCTTAGGGAGGTTTATTCCTAGGTATTTTAATCTTTTTGTTGCAGTGGTACATGGGAGTGTTTCCATAATTTCACTTTCAGATTTTTCATCATTAGTGTATAGGAATGCCAGAGATTTCTGTGCATTAATTTTGTATCCTGCTACTCTACCAAATTCATTAATTGGCTCTAGTAGTTCTCTGGTAGCATCTTTAGGATTCACTATGTATAATATCGTGTCATTTGCAAACAGTGACAGTTTTACTTCTTGTTTTCCGATTTGGATTCCTTTTATTTCTTTTTCTTCTTTGATTGCTGTGGCTAAAACTTCCAAAACTATGTTGACTAATAGTGGTGAGAGTGGGCAGCCTTGTCTTGTTCCTGATCTTAGAGGAAATGCTTTCAGTTTTTCACCATTGAGAACAATGTTGGCTCTGGGTTTGTCATATATGGCCTTTATTATGTTGAGGGAAGTTCCCTCTGTGCCTACTTTCTGGAGGGTGTTTTATCATAAATGGGTGTTGAATTTTGTCGAAAGTTTTTTCTGCATCTATTGAGATTATCATATGGTTTTTCTCCTTCAATTTGTTAATATGGTGTATCACATTGATTCGCAGATATTGAAGAATTCTTGCATTCCTGGGATAAACCCCACTTGATCATGGTGTATGATCCTTATAATGTGCTGTTGGATTCTGTTTGCTAGTATTTTGTTCAGGATTTTTGCATCTATGTTCATCAGTGATATTGGCCTCTAGTTTTCTTTTTTTGTGACACCATTGTCTGGTTTTGGTATCAGGGTGGTGGTGGCCTCATAGCATGAGTTTGAGTGTGTTCCTCCGTCTGCAGTATTTTGGAAGAGTTTGAGAAGCATAGGTGTTAGCTCTTCTCTAAATGTTTGATAGAATTTGCCTGTGAAGCCATCTGGTCCTGGACTTTTGTTTGTTCAAGATATTTAATCACAGTCTCAATTTCAGTGCTTGTGATTGGTCTGTTTATATTTTCTATTTCTTCCTGGTTCAGTCTCAGAAGGTTGTGCTTTTCTAAGAATTTGTCCATTTCTTGCAGGTTGTCCATTTTATTGGCATATAGTTGCTTGTAGTAATCTCTCATGATCCTTTGTATTTCTGCAGTGTCAGTTGTTACTTCTCCTTTTTCATTTCTGATTCTATTGATTTGAGTCTTCTCCCTTTTTTTCTTGATGAGTCTGGCTAATGGTTTATCAATTTTCTTTATCTTCTCAAAGAACCAGCTTTTAGTTATATTGATCTTTGCTATCATTTCCTTCATTTCTTTTTCATTTATTTCTGATCTGATCTTTATGATTTCTTTCCTTCTGCTAACTTTGGGGTTTTTTTGTTCTTCTTTCTCTAATTGCTTTTGCTGTAAAGTTAGGTTGTTTATTTGAGATGTTTCTTGTTTCTTGAGGTAGGATTGTATTGCTATAAACTTCCCTCTTAGAACTGCTTTTGCTGCATCCCGTAAGTTTTGGTTTGTCATGTTTTCATTGTTATTTGTTTCTAGGTATTTTTTGATTTCCTCCTTGATTCCTTCAGTCATCTCTTGGTTATTAAGTAGTGTACTGTTTAGCCTCCATGTGTTTGTATTTTTTACAGTTTTTTTTCCTGTAATTGATATCTAGTCTCATAGTGTTGTGGTTGGAAAAGATACTTGATCTAATTTCAGTTTTCTTAAATTTACCAAGGCTTGATTTCTGATCTAAGATATGAGCTATCCTGGAGAATGTTCCATGAACACTTGGGAAGAAAGTGTATTCTGTTGTTTTTGGATGGAATGTCCTATAAATATCAATTAAGTCCATCTTGTTTAATGTATCATTTAAAGTTTGTGTTTGCTTATTTATTTTCATTTTGGATGATCTGTCCATTGGTGAAAGTGGGGTGTCAAAGTCCCCTACTATGATTGTGTTACTGTCAATTTCCCCTTTTATGGCTGTTAGCATTTGCCTTATGTATTGAGGTGCTCCTATGTTGGGTGCATAAGTATTTACAATTTTTATATCTTCTTCTTGTAGTATCCTTAATCACTATGTAGTATCCTTCTTTGTCCCTTGTAGTAGTCTTTATTTTAAAGTCTATTTTGTCTGATATGAGAATTGCTACTCTAGCTTTCTTTTGATTTCCATTTGCATAGAATATCTTTTTCCATCCCCTCACTTTCAGGTTGTATGTGTCCCTAGGTCTTAAGTGGGTCTCTTGTAGGCAGCATATATATGGGTCTTGTTTTGGTATCCATTCAGCCATTCTATATTATGTCTTTTCATTGGAGCATTTATTCCATTTCCATTTAAGATAGTTATAGATATGTATGTTCCAGTTACCATTTTCTTAACTGTTTTGGGTTTGTTATTGTAGGTCTTTTCCTTCTCTTGTGTTTTCTGGCTAGAGGAGTTCCTTTAGCATTTGTTGTAAAGCTGGTTTGGTGTTGGTGAATTCTCTTAACTTTTGCTTGTCTGTAAAGGTTTTAATTTCTCCGTTGAATCTGAATGAGATCCTTGCTGGATAGAGTAATCTTGGTTGTAGGGTTTTCCCTTTCATCACTTTAAATATGACTTTCCACTCACTGCTGGCTCGTAGAGTTTCTGCTGAAAGATCAGCTGTTAACCTTATGGGGATTCCCTTGTATGTTACTTGTTGTTTTTCCCTTGCTGCTTTTAATATTTTTTCTTTGTGTTTAATTTTTGATAGTTTGATTAATATGTGTCTTGTTGTGTTTCTCCTTGGATTTATCCTGTATGAGGCTCTCTGTGCTTCCTGGACTTGATTGTCTATTTCCTTTCCCATGTTAGGGAAGTTTTCAGCTATATATAACGTCTTCAAATGTTTTCTCAGACCCTTTCTTTTTCTCTTCTTCTTCTGGGACCCCTATAATTCGAATGTTGGTGCATTTAATGTTGTCCCAGAGGTCTCTGAGACTGTCCTCAATTCTTTTCATTCTTTTTCCTTTAATCTGCTCTGTTGCAGTTATTTCCACTATTTTATCTTCCAGGTCACTTACCCGTTCTTCTGCCTCAGTTATTCTGCTATTGATTCCTTCTAGAGAATTTTTAATTTCATTTATTGTGTTGTTCATCATTGTTTGTTTGCTCCTTATTTCTTCTAACTCCTTGTTAAACATTTCTTGTATTTCCTCTATTTCCAAGATTTTTGATCATCTTTACTATCATTACTCTGAATTAGTTTTCAGGTATACTGCCTGTTTCCTCTTCATTTGTTTGGTTTGGTGGGTTCTTTCCTTGCTCCTTCATCTGCATATTTCTTTATCTTCTCGTTTTGGTTAACTTACTGTGTTTGGGGTCTCCTTTTCACAGGCTGCAAGTTCATAGTTCCCGTTATTTTTGCTTCCTGCCCCCAGTGGGCGAGGTTGGTTCAGTGGCTTGTGTAGGCTTCCTGGTGGAGGGGACTAGTGCCTGTGTTCTGGTGGGTGGGGCTGGATCTTGTCTTTCTGGTGGGCAGGGCCCCGTCCAGTGGTGTGTTTTGGGGTGTCTGTGAACTTAGTATGATTTTAGGCAGCCTCTGTGCTAATGGGTGGGGTTGTGCTACTGCCTTGCTAGTTGTTTGGCATGGGGCATCCAGCACTGGAGCTTGCTGGCCATTGGGTGGAGCTGGGTCTTAGCCTTGGGACGGAGATCTCTGGGAGGGCTCTCACTGATTGATATTATGTTGTTTTGGGAGGTCTCTGGTGGTCAAATGTCCTGAACTCGGCTCTCCCACCTCAGAGGCTCAGGCCTGACACCGGGCCGGAGCTCCAAAACCCTATCAGCTACACAGCTCAGAAGAAAAGGGAGAATAAATGAAAGAAAATAAATAATAAATTTTAAAATGAATAAAATATTATTAAAATAAATTTTAAAGTATTATAATAAACAAATTTAAATTGTAATAATAATATTTTAAAAAAGAAGAGAGTAACCAAATCAATAAACAAGTCCTGCAATGATAACAAGTGCTAAAACTATACTAAGATAAACGTAAAAATCAGAAAACCCCAAGTCACAGACAGCAAACCCCAAGTCACAGACAGCAAACACCAAGTCACAGACAGCAAACCCCCAGTCTGCAGTTGCTCCCAAAGTCCACTGCCTTGATTTTGGGATGATCCGTTGTCTATTCAGGTATTCCACAGATGCAGCATTCATCAAATTGATTGTGGGGATTTAATCCGCTGCTCCCGAGGCTGCTGGGAGAGATTTCCCTTTCTCTTCTTTGTTCGCACAGCCCCTGGGATTCAGCTTTGGATTTATCACCACCTCTGCATGTAGGCTGCCCTCAGGCATCTGTTCCTCGCCCAGACAGGACGGGGTTAAAGGAGCAGCTGACTACGGGGCTCTTGCTCAATCATGCCAGTTGCAGGGGGCGAGGGAAGGGGTACGGTCGTTATAGTTGGAGTGCGGGACGAGCCTGCGGCGGCCGAGGCCAGCGTGACGTTGCAACGGCCTGAGGCGCGCCATGTGTTCCCCTGGGGAAGTTGTCCCTGGATCACAGGACCCTGGCAGTGGCGGGCTGCACAGGCTTCTGAGCGGGGAGGTGTGGATAGTGACCTGTGCTTGCACACAGGTTTCTTGGTGGCTGCAGCAGCAGCCTTAGCATTTCATGCTCATCTCTGGTGTCCGAGGTAATAGCCGTGGCTCGCGCCCATCTCTGGAGCTCACTTAGATGGTGTTCTGCCTTCTGTGAGCACACGCGGAAGGAATCCCCTCTCCTGGTGCACCCTGAAGCAATGGTCTTTTGCCTCTTAGGCAGCTGCAGACTTTTTCCTGGATTCCCTCCTGGCTAGCTGCGGCGCACTAGCCCTCTTCAGGCTGTGTTCATGCAGCCAACCCCAGTCCTTTCCCTAAGATCCGACCTCCGAAGCCCGAGCCTTAGCTCCCAGCTTCCACCCGTCCCGGCCGGTGAGCAGACAAGCCTCTCAGGCTGGTGGGTGTTGGTGGGCACTGACCCTCTGTGCGGGAGTCTCTCCGCTTTGCCCTCTGCACCCTGTTGCTGCTCTCTCCTCCATGGCTCCGAAGCTTCCCCCCGACCCAACCCCTGGTCTCTGCCATTGAAGGGGCTTCCTAGTGTGTGGAAACCTTTCTTCTTCACAGCTCCCTCCCCGAGGTGCAGGTCCCGTCCCTATTCTTTTTTTTTTTTTTTTTTTTTTTTTTTGCGGTACGTGGGCCTCTCACTGTTGTGGCCTCTCCTGTTGCGGAGCACAGGCTCTGGACGCGCAGGCTCAGCGGCCATGCCTCACAGGGCCCAGCGGCTCCGCGGCATGTGGGATCTTCCCGGACCGGGGCACGAACCCGTATCCCCTGCATCGACAGGCGGACTCTCAACCACTGCACCACCAGGGAAGCCCTTGTCCCTATTCTTTTGTCTCTGTTTTTTCTTTTGCCCTACCCAGGCATATAGGGAGTTTCTTGCCTTTTGGGAAGTCTGAGGTCTTCTGCCAGCGTTCAGTAGGTGTTCTGTAGGAGTTGTTCCACGTGTAGATGTATTTCTGATGTATTTGTGGGGAGCAAGGTGACCTCCACGTCTTACTGCTCTGCCATCTTGAAGGTCCCCCCTCAGCTACTCTTGTGAAGGTGGACCAACCTCAAGGTATTAGCTAGTAGGTGGACTCATCTGAAAGCAGAGGCAGCCCCTTACCCTGGCACAAATCATCCTCCAACCCCCAGCCAAGCAGGGATTATCTCTCTCTCACATGTGAAGAAATGAAGGCTCACATGTGAAGTGACCTGCTTAAGGCCAGGCAGCCTAATTAGAGGAGGGCCTGGGCTGGATCGGGGAGCAGATGACACTGGGTGAGGAGGGTGGTGGCTGGTGGAACAATGCTCCACTTTCCAGGAGTGCTTCCTTAGGACGTGACCCATTGGGACCTCATGAGGGTTCTGTGGGTCCCAGCAACAAACTCATGTTGCCCTGAGAAGTGAGGGGTCTCTCTCCTGCCCCCTGTCTTCTTCCGTTTCGTCTTTTAGTGAGTCAGGCAAGGGTTTCAGGAAACAGACTCCAGAAACCTAGACAAGCTCTTGCTTCTTGGTGGAGGGAAGATTGTTTCCGGGTAGGAAGCTGTGTGACCTTTGGGGCATGGACTCTGTATGAGGCCTGCCTCAAGCAGACCCAGCCTTCAAACCTCCAGAAGAATGCTGACTGTGAAGGTCGGGAAGCTGACCAGTTTCGGACGTCCTGCTCTGTCTCCAGAAGGAAAGTAAACTGCAAAGCAATGCTCGATGAGCCTTTGTTCCTTCTCTCCATCATCAAAGTAGAAGTGAATTGCTTAAATATTTAAGAAATTTGGCAAATGTATACACACGCACAATATTGTTTGTGGAGTACACAGTGGTGTTTCTCATTTATACCTTTTTGAAGTCCCTGTGTGCTAGAAGCTAGATATTTTAAGAATTAAGTTTTTGGTGAACCCAACATTCATCTTCAGAGCTATGACAATGATCTAGTCGATTAGCTCATTAAAAATATTTCTACCTATTGGGCTTCCCTGGTGGCGCAGTGGTTGGGAGTCCGCCTGCCAATGCAGGGGACGCGGGTTCGTGCCCCGGTCTGGGAGGATCCCACATGTCGCGGAGCAACTGGGCCTGTGAGCCATGGCCGCTGAGCCTGCGTGTCCGGAGCCTGTGCTCTGCAACGGGAGAGGCCACAACAGTGAGAGGCCCGCATACCGCAAAAAAAACAAAAACAAAAACAAACAAAAAAAAGTATTTCTACCTATTAGAAGGTATACAAAGCAAACTAAAGATTTTTGCTTTCATTGGCAAGATCCTGTCTAGCTAATCCTATTTTCTTTTAGAATTTTCTAAGAAGCCCTGGGAGAAGTAATTGAAAAAGATCAGAAGCGGAGCTCAGTGATGGGCCTGACTTAAGCAGGCTGATTGATATTGGTGGGTTTTCTTCCCTTTAATACCCCATCCGTTAGCGGGGAAAGGAAGATGTGTATAAATGCTTTAGCTGGAGATCAAGAGGACTAATTCTTGCTGCTCGCTGAGTCTGGGCCTTGGGGCAAGCCACTGCATCTCTGGGTCTTTCTCATCTTTAGAGTGAAGAGATTGTCCTTTCCGCCTGAGTTTCTCTGTGACCCTGTCACGGGAACTGGGCGGGCCATTGAGCAGAAAACTTCTGTAGCCCGTGAGATTACTCTATCTGCAGCGACAGCAATCTGTGAATCCACATATAAAACGTTTAGGGAGATGGAATGCAGCTGTTGGTGTAATGAGTAAGGAGAGAAAATAGAATTTGTTGAGGATTAAAAAAACTTAAAGCTGAACGATGTGAAAGCCCGTAGGGTAATTGCTACTTGGCTGTATGTTCACACTTGGCATAAGTACGTCCCAAGGGCCTCTTGTATGTTGGAGAACAGCACTCCTCAAAGTGGTCCCCTCTGCAGAATCACCGTCACCCGTGAGCTTCGTAGAATCCAGCTTCCTGGGCCCACCTCAGACCTGTTGAACCAGTAAGTAGAGGGGATCCCGGAATCTGTTTCAACAAGCCTTCCAGGTGATTCTTTGTGCTAAAGTGAGAGAAACACTGTTCTGGAAACACCGCATTTGAGGAGCACTTAGGAGTCATGCATACTTATAGATGAAGAAACAAGCCCAGGAAGGTCAGTGGCTTCCCAGGAAGGTCCATAGCTGACTCAGCCTTTGTCAGGGAGTTAATAGATGAGCTGCAGCCCAGGCCATTCCTCTTCCTAGTATGGTCTGTGACCAGCAACCTCAGTGGCACCTGGGAGTTTGTTAGAAATGCACATGCATGGGTCCCAGGCCAGACCTATGGACCAGAATCTCTGGGGGTTAGTATGTTTTATCAGGCCCTCCAGGAGACTCTGAAACCCTGGCACTCGTCTAGGCTCTCTGCTCTTAGTAGTCGAGTGCTCGTCACCAGAGAGACACTTTAAGTTGCTAACGGCTGTGATGACCCTGTCTTGAGACTGTGTTATTGGGATTCAGAGGGAAACATGTGGTCCTACCTACATATTTGTTTTTCTGTAGCAGCAGCCTAGGATCTCCTGGTCTCAGGGTGACCACCTGTCCTGTTTTGCCTGAGACGGAGGGGCTTTCCCCAGACATGCTAAACTGGGAAAGTCCCAGACAAACAACTGGGCATCCTAGCTGGTCTCAGGGTTTAGGGGAAAAAAGTTGCTTGTGTCCTACGGAGTTGGAATCATTTGACAAACATTTTCTTGATTGCATTGAGCGTAGGAGGCTGAGGTGGTAATAAAAAGGCCATTTTCATTAAGCCTGTGGTAATGTATTGCTGTCCTTGCTGAAGTCCATTATCCTCTTCTTTCTTTCATCTCCACATGGAACCTGGCAGTGCAGGAGCACAGTTGTGGGGAGGAGATGGGACCGCCCAGCACTCGTTTTTTACTCCTTTTGTACAGTAAGTGGTTATCACATGGCGTGCCACGTGGTAGGGATATTATATAAGCCAGGGAGGGGCCTGTTCTGTGAGTTCACGTCCAAGGCAGGGAGGGGTCTGAAGGAGGAAGGGATGTTCTTAGTAACAAAATCATTTCATTTGTCAGCTGAAGCTGGGAAGCGCTTGGGCATTTGCCAAGTGTAGCTTTTTTTTTTTTTTTTTTTTTTTTTTTTGCGGTACGCGGGCCTCTCACTGTTGTGGCCTCTCCCGTTGCGGAGCGGACGCGCAGGCTCAGCTGCCATGGCTCACGGGCCCATCCGCTCCACGGCATGTGGGATCTTCCCGGACCGGGGCACGAACCCGTGTCCCCTGCATCGGCAGGCGGACTCTCAACCACTGCGCCACCAGGGAAGCCCCCAAGTGTAGCTTTTGTTTGTCTCCTGGTCTGTTGGGAGTGCCGGGGCCTACGGACAGAGCAAAATGGCCCTATTTTCTTCATGCACTTACATTTTTCTGGGCTTTTCAGAACGTTTAAGAAGCAAGCAGGTATTCTAACTCTCCCATTTTATAGATTATAAAGTTTTGGTTCTAGAGAGGAAGAAAACCAGACTCCCAAGGAGAAAGGGGGTGATGGTATACTGTGTAGAGTTATATAGTCCAGAGGTTTTCAGGTTTTTTTTTTGTGTGTGTGTGTGGTACACGGGCCTCTCACTGTTGTGGCCTCTCGTGGTGTGGAGCACAGGCTCTGGGCGCACAGGCTCAGCGGCCATGGCTCATGGGC
The DNA here is from genome assembly GCF_000442215.2 of Lipotes vexillifer. Lineage (NCBI taxonomy): Eukaryota > Metazoa > Chordata > Mammalia > Artiodactyla > Lipotidae > Lipotes > Lipotes vexillifer. The sequence continues at coordinate 1,327,854 of NW_006792448.1, forward strand.
ACAGCCACTCCGCGGCACGTGGGATCTTCCCGAACCGGGACACGAACCCGTGTCCCCTGCATCGGCAGGCGGACTCTCAACCACTGCGCCACCAGGGAAGCCCAGTTTTTCAGGTTTTATTACTGAAGTCCCTAGAGCTGTTTCTTGTCCTGGGCTCAGGGATCATGGAAGCTTGCTCCTGATCCATGAGTGGGGCTGGAAGTGCCGTCCCAGGCCTTTGGAGACTGGCTTTATGCAAAGGTGTTTTTTTTTAAGTTTATTTATTTTTGGCGGCGTTGGGTCTTTTTTCCTGCGCGTGAGCTTTCTCTAGTTGCGGCGAGCGGGTCTACTCTTCCTTGCAGTGCGTGGGCTTCTCATTGCGGTGGCTTCTCTTGTTTTGGAACTTGGGCTCTAGGCACGCGGGCTTCAGTAGTTATGGCACACGGGCTCAGTAGTTGTGCCGCACGGGCTCTAGAGCGCAGGCTCAGTAGTTATGGCACATGGGCTTAGTTGCTCCGAGGCATGTGGGATCATCTCAGACCAGGGCTCGAACCCATGTCCCCTGCATTGGCAGGCGGATTCTTAACTACTGCGCCACCAGGGAGAAGGCTGTTATGGGGACATGTCTCTCCACGTGTTACCGGGGGATTGCTAGTGAAAGAAAAGTAGCCTCACCTTTCGTGGAGTGATACCAATTGTTGTATGTCCTGTAGCTGAGAACTTTGGTCTCTTAGGACCACAGGAATGTGGTATGATTATTTTTAGGATTCTGTCCTAGACTTTCAAGTTTTGTTAATTAAATTTGTTTGACCCATTCTCAATCATCAAGGAAAACATTATCGCACTTATTAGAAATCCCTATATTTTAATTCAGTGTCTAAGTGCTGGAGACATGGGGAAGCTGGGCAGGGTCTGGGTGGGACATGGAAGGAGTTATGATGTTACATTATTTCTTCCTCTTGTCATCTCTGATTAGTTGTAGCTGGAAACATTCCAAGCCTGCTTTTTTTCCCAGAGTAGACGGGGATCAGGTAATAGTTATCTTTAAAAAGGAAACAATGCCCCTAAAACATTACATGTTAACTCACCCTTGTATACCCATGCAGAATCCTCACCAGAAAATCTATTCACTGCTCCTAAAAATCCCCCAACATGTTACAGAAACAGATATCTGATAATGGTGATTTAAATATTGGAGTAGGTTATTTAGTAGTTCTGGAATGTTCTGTAAGATTTTGAAGCCAGACTGATGACTAGGCTTCAGCAGTAAACTGTCAGGTCTGTGAGGATAGGGACAATGTTTTTTTGCTATGGTCTTTCTAGAGCCTGGCACAGGGCGTGGCCATGGTAGGTACTCAATACATATTTGATAAAATGGGAATAGAAGTTCTCTTTGAAAGAAAGAGGTTACATAACTGTCAGCCTCCCTTACGTAAGGCTAGTTGAGTCTAGCCTTAAGACTCAATTCCACAGACATCTTTTGAAGATTAGCCAAGGGCCCGCTGCTGTCTGAGTGTTGTGAGGAGTGAGGGGGAAAGGCCTGAGGGGGCGAGAGTAGACTGCCATGAGCAGTCTAGGCTGTCACCCCACCTCAGGGTCAGTGGAGAGCTGTTGTCACTCGTAGGACAGGTATGGTGGAGCAGAGGACAGAGGCGCAGGTGTGGAGTCAGGTGTAAATGACAGGTAAGTGGACACTGAGGTGTGGCGCCTGCAGTGGGCCTGCAAATCATAGAGTCCGAAGGGGTGCTGAGAGTGACATTGGCTTTGTTTCCCTTCTGTACTGGTGAGGAAACTGAGGCTCAGAGCAGGAAAACGACTTGTACAAGATCAAACAACCTGTTCGTGGTAGAGTCCAGAGTAGAACCTGAGTCTTCTGGCTTCTAGTCCTTTTTTTTCCCCCGGTATCAGTGATTTTCAAATGCCCTGTGGAGCAACGAGGAGCCTCCTGGGTGAGGAAAGGGGGCAGGCAGGTAGCCATGTATATCTTCTCCTAAGGAAGGTTCTATTGATATTTATCCGTAGGTCTCTGAAAGCGCGGCCTGGGCTTCACTGAGGAGGTGGCCACATGCTCCCGCTGTGAGGAAGCGCCGACATTGCTGGTCGCCCTGGCACCTCCCAGCCTTCATTATCATCACACCTTTGCTCCCAGATGTGGTGACACAGATCCCTCAAGAAGGATGAGCTCTTACTCCTGCTCTGGTCCTTCAGCTCTTTGCCAAGTTCCCTCTAGGGCAGTGTGAGTTGAGGCTTCTGAAGGAGTCAGCTGACCCTTGAACATGCTTGTCCAGCTTGGACAAATGTCTGAATTGGGAGTGGGTTATGTAACTTTATTACATAAACCTGATTCTCCCCCAGGCCTCAGTTACCCCTTAATTAGAAGCCAGCTGCCCTCAGAAACCTGGCTGCCCCTCTGGGCTCTTTGAGTAGTGTTTGGGTACCTGTCACATGATGAGCCTTCCTAAGCGATATCTCGGTGACCTGGACGTGCAGCTTTGGAAGGTGCACTGAGAAGTATTAGGCAAGTCAGCGTTGCTGTGACGTTCCAGCACATGATTTTTCTGCTGATTCATTTTTAGCATTATTTTCCAAAAACATCAGTATGATAGTTTGGAAATTTAATACATAGTCCTTCACTAAGGATACTTTGAGAAGGTCTAAATCATCTAAAGCCTTACCTTGAATTTAGTAATCATAATAGTTAACACACATAAATCATATGCTCAGTTAGGCTTTATGGTAATTGCTTTGAACATTTTTTTTTGCGGTACGCGGGCCTCTCACTGTTGTGGCCTCTCGTATTGCGGAGCACAGGCTCTGGACGCGCAGGCTCAGTGGCCATGGCTCACGGGCCCAGCCGCTCTGCAGCATGTGGGATCCTCCTGGACCGGGGCACGAACCCGTGTCCCCTGCATCGGCAGGCGGACTCCCAACCACTGCGCCACCAGGGAAGCCCTGAACTTGTTTTTTAATCCTTGTGGTCTCCCTGTGAGGGCGGTACTCCAGGAGGCGAGTATCCCTGGCTCACAAATGCAGAATCTGGGCCTTGGGGGCCCATAGCCCACCCAGAACCAAACAGGTGGGAAAGGGCAGTGTGGGGCCTTGACATCAGGTCTGCTGCCTTCAGAGTGGCCTGCGCTGAGCCCCTGAGCTGGGCTGGGCTTGGGAGGGGCTCGCGTGCTGGTCCACAGGTTTGTTCCCAGAGCTGATCTGTGGCCCTGCACTGCCCTGGACTTCATGGCGGAGGAGGGTCTGCACCTCCCACTCTTCCTTTGCTTTCCTCCTGCCTCGCTGGTTTGTGCTCATGGAACAAGTGGCAATGAGAAGGCTGTTTCTTGGACTAAATGACAGCAATTGCCACTCATTCTTACTGAACATGTCTTTTTTTGGGGGGGGGGGTCTTAATGTAATGCCTTCTGCTGAGGTTTTGGGGAAGACATACCACCCCGCCCATAGAAATGGATTCTGTAGGTGCAGGTGCCCATCTATAAGAGGTGGCAGTTGGCAATTTTGCCTTCCTCTTTTCTGATGCCAACTGTCCCTTCCTCTCTGTCAGTATGTGGGACAGCAGGCCTGCTTGGGGAGAGTGATTGGAGAGTGGGCAAAGGCCTCGTAGGAGTCCAGTAGCTGAAGGCTTGGCCCCATGTGAGACATGGGCTTCCTTTCTCTTTCTTTCTTTGGAAAGCTGTGACTTGCCTTCTGTGAATTCTCCAAATTTTATGTAGCATAAATTCAGTATTAGAATAACATGCTTTAAAAAGAACCAAATTCTACCACCTTTTCCTTATACCTGTGCCTCAGTTTATTCATCTGTAAAATGGTGATAATTGCCACTGCTTGCTTCATAGGGCCAAATGAAGTAACAGCCTGGTGTGCTGGGTGTTTTAAAGAGAGGAGGCAAAGACCACGAAATCAAGCTCAAGTGGCAGATTTTAATGCTATAAATGGGGCTGTGAGATGGAAGTTTAATCTTTTGCAATCTGATCTCATTTGTTCAGTCTCAGGACTTAGCTTGGGAAATCGATAAAATGAGTTAATTGTGTGTTCTCTTTTTTCCATTGGTGTAGCAGCTCTTTAGGCTTTGAACAAAAGCTAAACTCCCATGTACTTAAAGAAAAATAGCATTTGAGATGCCTGGGAGATAAGAACTGGCTCTCAGCCAGGATAATAATGAAAGCCAGGCAGGAGAGTGGGGAAGAGGGGCATTTAGAAGGCGCTCCCTATGAAGTCTGCTGTGATAAACCCCTTGCACTGACTTCAGTCTTCATGGGCCTTGCAGCACCTATCTCTGGGTAGTCGATGCATTTTTGGACATTCTTTAATGTACAGAAACAAATTGCAATTTCCTATCTGAACCTGATAATTATGAGGCCACACTTGATGTTCAGACATAAAGAAAAGGAAATAGCAGCTCTCTGACTTGAATAATTAAACCACATCAGAGCAGCGAGTGTTCCGCAGCCCCGTGATGAGCTTTTTCTCTGAAGTTCATTTGTCCCTAATCTTTAGCACAAATGTAAAATGTAGTTGTCTGCCTCCAAATCATGGTGAGCCTTGCAGTAAAGTTGGCAAAATTTGTTACAGCAGCACCAGGGAGGCATCAGTGACTCTTGGGAGAGATCAGGCTTCTGGTTTTATGTCAAAGCAGTGCTTGAAATGGCTTCCTGAGGGCAGGAGCTTTTGTCTATTTTGTTCACTGTTCTGTGCCCAGTACTTAGAACAATGCTGACCACAGTGGCGCTGAGCAGATATTTTTTGGAGAGAGTGGATGGGAGCTTTAGAAAGTGCCTCCTTACATTCAGCAGTGTTGGTAGTGGGGGCAGGGGACTAGAGTAACAGCTGAAACAATCTCTTTGGGAAACAACTATTAAATCCTGGTGATGGGAAAGGGCTCTAATGTACGTTATTCATAAGCAGCCACTCAGCTTCCATGTAACCTTAATTAAATGAAATGATTTGAAAGTGTAATATTGGTAGTAATATGCTTGGGTGTTTGAGATTGGGTGATTGTGTTGCATTAATAAATGTCTTACTGAAATAAATGACCCAGTTTGTTTTAATACAACAACATTGTTGTAGTGAAAGTAGAAAGCCACTCAGTTGGGCGTTACACTGTTGCAAACTGGTTCATTTTCATAAGTGTCTTGACAATGGGGATTTGATTATTGTCATTAGTCATTGTTATTTGTTATCTTGGATCAAACAGCTGAGCTTCTGCCTGCCAGTTTAGAAACATCCAGTTCATTGGGGAGTTTATCTCTCTCATGGAAGCATGTATACGGGGTATTTGGGACTGGAAGGGCCTGATACCTGCTTGGGGCAGACAGAAAAGGGTTTTCACAGGGAATAACTCTGTCAAGTATCACACACAGTGGGTGGTCAAAGGAAGACACTGCTGCCGGTGCTCAGCTGGTTAAGGTGCCATGGTGTCTTCAAGCCTGGGTGCATGGGTGTCCCCTACTGTGTGTCTGCCAGTGGAGTCCAGTTTGGTGGGTACAGGTGGATGGGTGGCTCAGTAGGAGTCCTATCTTTGCCTCTTGGTGAGACATCTCAGTGTTGATGCTATACTTACTGTGATGGGTCAGTACCGTCATTGTCGTGTACAAAGGACTCCGTGTTTATCCTATAGCAGTGTTTCTCAGTGAGGCTTTTGGAGCACCTGTAATAGAGTCACTTAGGTTGTGTGAAATGTGGACTCGTAGAACCATCCCAGATCCTCTGGAGAAGCACTTTGGTCCTCTTTATTTTGCTTTCCTCCATGGAAAAGCCTTGGTGGGCTTTTGGGCCTTGCTACCTCATTTTCATCTTGTCTCCTCTCTGTTGTCACTTCCTTGGAAAGTCCGTCTCTGACTACTCTGTCTGAAATAGCACGCTTGGTTCCCCCATTTGGGTTGTTTCCAAGCCCCTTACCATGCTTTACTTCTCTCTGTAGCAGTTATCTGTGTATCTGATTTTGTCTCTCTCATCTACTAGAATGTGAGTTCTCTGAGTGCAGGGATCCTGTCTTTTCCTCCTCTCATACCCCATTGCCTAGGGCCTGCCTGGCAAATAGTAGGTGCTCCATAAATGCATTGCATGAAGGTCTCCAGATGACTCTTGTGTATATGCTCAAGTTGCCTTATAGGAAGAGGGGGGATGAGTTGGTAAGAGATAGTTCTTCAGTAGGTTAAAGAAATGGTGGAGGGCTTCCCTGGCGGCGCAGTGGCTGGGAGTCCGCCTGCCGATGCAGAGGACACAGGTTCGTTCCCAGGTCTGGGAGGACCCCACTGCCGCGGAGTGGCTGGGCCTGTGAGCCATGGCCGCTGGGCCTGCGTGTCCGGAGCCTGTGCTCCGCAACGGGAGAGGCCACAACAGTGAGAGGCCCGCATACCGCA
>NW_006792448.1:1335121-1340686 GCF_000442215.2 Lipotes vexillifer
AAAAAAAAAAAAAAAAAAAAAGAAATGGTGGAAAAGGCTAGAAACTCAAGTCCTAATGTTAATAAGCTTGCAGTTTTACCGTAATGAGATAACCTTACCATTGTGAACCACAGAGAATTTAAGGACCTTAATAACTACTGGTGGTAATTGCAAAACTTTCTGCAGACATACGGCAATAGATGTAACAATAATGGCTATTATAGATCTTAGTTATGACTGACCCCTTAAGGAAGATAGGGTTTTAGCAGATTCCTGGTTCTTTTGAGTTCTGTCTCAACTAATTTAACCCAGAGAACATGAATTTGAGGGAAAGATGCAGCCTGTCTTGAGAACTCACACCAGAGCTTGCAAAGAGGACACAACCCAGAAGGATCTGTTCTCCTGTCTACTAATTTACATTATAGTCTTGAAGTCAGGTGCATCTCTGTTTCAATCTATGACTGATCAGTGCCCTTTGCAGGGTAGGGACTTGGTGGTTTTATGAATAGAATTTGCTTCTGTAAAATAATCAGTTTAAATTCTTTTATTTGACAACTCGAGCAAGAAACTCTACTGATTGTAAATGATGGTAGTGATGCCTTTAGCGCTGGCCTCACTGCGTCCCTTTGAGTTGGTAGTGGTTACACTGAGGTGCCAACAGTACTGTGAATAGAAGGCATGGCCTCGGTTCCCACACTAGTAATCTTGGAGCTGATCTAATCTGAGAATTCTTTCTTTCTTCTTTTTGCCATTTCCTTACTTAATAGGATCTCCACCAAAGAATGAAAATCTTAACCGAACTGGTCCAGAGGCAATATGTGACATAATCCTGAAAAGAAATCTCAGTATTCTAGAAACCTCATTATTGTGAGCATTTATTTAAAAGTAGCTCTCGTATCTGCTGCTATTCTGTTAGTAGTGCACTATGATTGTAGGATCTTTTTCTGATGTATTTGTGTAGAGTAAGGCATTCTCTAATCTGAATCCAGAGGTGTTTGGCTTTGTGTTTTCTCCCTTTACCATATTTTAAACTGTATATATATGTGTGTGTGTGTATATATATATGTGCGTGTGTGTGTGTGTGTATGTGTATATAATTTTGTTGTTGTTGACATTTTCAGGGTCTTCCAGGTGGTTAATATCACTAATAAACCCATCCTCACCAATCTGTGCTACAAACATCTTTGGAAATTCTTTACTAATGGAGTAAAGGTTTGGTTCCTTAACTTCCATCTTCAGTAGATCCTATAAGGGGTCTGCATTTACAGAGGGACTGGCTGGTTTGAGTGACACATGTTTAGGGATTTTAAAAAAAGAGCACATTTGGGCTTCCCTGGTGGCGCAGTGGTTGAGAGTCAGCCTGCCGATGCAGGGGACACGGGTTCGTGCCCCAGTCTGGGAAGATCCCACATGCCGCGGAGCGGCTGAGCCCGTGAGCCATGGCCGCTGAGCCTGCGCGTCCGGAGCTTGTGCTCCGCAACGGGAGAGGCCACAGCAGTGAGAGGCCCGCGTACAGCAAAAAAAACCAAAAAAAAACCCCCCAAAACAGCACATTTGACTGACTCAGGAGGAAAGGCAAGGGTGAATTCAGAGCATTGCTTTGGAGTCCTACAGATCCAGGGTCAAATCCTGGCCCTGGTAATTTTTAGTATGCTTGGCAGGGTGTTTAATCTTGCCAATTAATTACCCCCCTTTCTTAGGTTAACTGAGAGTAAATACTATTTTATTCATTCAAATACCAACTGCTGGGGATATAACTAGAGCAAATGGTGGGCGATGGCTCCAGCCCACATGGCACTTACATCAAAGTGAGGCAGACAAACAAGATGAAGTATTTAGTTCCTAGACACTGTTAAGTGCTGGGGTGAGGTGGGGGTGGGGAAGGAAGCTGAGAAGAGAAGCATGCGGCGGGGAGAGGGGAGTGATGGTGCGATTTGAGGCAGTGCTGAGAAGTTCCCCTTTGGGCGAAGACTTGAAGCAGGTGAGGGAGCAAGCAGTGTGGGTATCTGGAAGAAGAACATTCCAGACAGAGTAACAGCAAGAGCCCAGGCCTGAGGTGCAGTGGGCCTGGGAGTTTTGAGGAACAGCAGGGAAGCCTGTGGCTGGAGCTGAGTTGGGAGAGTAGGATGTGAGCTCAGAGAGCGGGCACAGGCCAGATCGTGTGGGGTTTGGGAGGCCATTGCAAGGCTTTGGACTTTTACTCCGAGATGAGGAATGAGTGGAAGATTTTGAGCAGGACAGTGACACCATCTGTCCTCATTTTCACATGACTTTAAGGTTCTTTTGAGAATTTGCATTTGTGTATGAAGGGCACCTGGCACGCAGTAGGCATCCTGTAAGACGATTCACTGGAATGCTGCTGTTAGTAGGATAAGGACGAAAGCCTGGTTCTTGTCCACTAAGCCCTGCCCCCTTTGAAAAAGTCACTGTCGGTGGACCTGGTGTGGGTAAGGTTGGCAAGCTGCTGATCTGGAGAGCACGTTGTACAGGACTTAACTCTCCTGGGGGTGTTTTTCAAGATTTGTGGCTGCTTCTCTCTCTACTTGGGTGCCCAGCATTCATGGTTCTTCCCTCTGGTCCTGTAACACATTCTGCTTTAATAGGAAGGTATGTGGTCTGTTATTTAGACTCTGGTCTTGACTGAGTTGTCACGTGCCTGTGTATCGACTTTGGAAACTTCCTCATCGTGGTTTTTAGAGCAGTGGAAGCTGTGGATGGGAGAGGTAAGTGTAGGCAGGGTTTCTAGGGCCTTAACTAGTGCCAGTGACCAGTTAGCCCTGGCCCATGTAGCTAATCGCAGAGTCATCAGCCCAGTGACTTTATTCTTCTTGGAGCCTTGGTCAGAGAGAATCAAGTTCTAGCACGTGGGACCCTTCAAAGCCAGGTGCACTGTATTGCGTGTAAGGAAAGAAAAGCGTACCTCTTCTGTTACGGGAATAGCCCAGCTCTGTGCTGGAAGCAGCACATGGGGTGAAGGTTATTTATCAATTTCTGTCTGTATACCTGGTATCATTAGCAGTAGAGTTACTACTTATCCTTATTGATTCAGATTTATTAGCAAATAGCAAGACTTTATTTTTAGGACCCGATTTGTGTGCCACTAAGGAAGCACTGTGGATTGCTGAGGATTTGTGTTTGTAGGAGGCCCACCTGCATGATTCCCCATTTCTTGGCTTTTTAGAAACATCCGGCCAGTGAAGCCTTCTTGGAGAAGTGGTCGTGTTCCTACCTTGGATACTCAGATATTTTCATTAAAGTCATGTTGAAATTGTGTGGGGTCAGTTGATTCAGTGTTGATGTTAAAACATAGGATGTTTTAACAATATTTAACATAGATCAACACGTTGTGGTGTATTCATACAATGGGCCAGCACACAACAGCTAAAACAAACTTGGGCTACACGGTAACGTGAGTGGATCCCACTTTACGCAGAGCCAAAGAAGCAAGACACAAAGCAACACAAACTCTAGGCAGTTCAGCTATAGACAAAGCTCAGCTCTGTCATTCAGAGATTCTTATATAAGTGGGAATTATTTGAAACGAGGTTAGTGGTTCGCCTTTAGAGGGAGGGGCAGTAGTGTTCTTGGCTGGGGCTGTAGCTACACAGACACTTCCTAATAGTTATTCTCTATGTGTGTGTATGCTGTGTGAGCTCTAGCATACACAGCTTTAAAAGTACATGAAAACCTGGAGAGAATGCCGGAATCCCGAGGCTGGCTGCTGGCACTAAAAAGCTGTGTGACCAGAGCCAGTCTCTTAACCTCTTTGTGTTTCAGTTTTGTATCTGTAAGTTGAGGGGGTGGAATTGAATTTGGGGTCTTGTCCAATTTTAGCATCGAAACTCTTTCTCAAACCCAATCTTAAGTGAAGCTCAAGATGAAAGAAGGTCGTGGCCTGATGGGTTGTCTGAGGCCCCATACCTCTGGTCTTGGGTGGTTCTTGGAGCCCTGGGAGTACCCTAGAGTTTGAGGAAACCCTGGACCGGGTGATCTCCAAGATAACCTCCAGCTGTGAAAAGTACATGATTCAGAATCAGGGCGGCCTTGGTTCCCATAATGGGTTAGTTCCCACTGCTGGGCTGTTTAGGGTGAGATGTTCTCCCCCCTTTGAATCCTTCCCCGGTGAAGGCAGCAGAGTGAGGCTTGGTCAGCGAGCATTTCTCCAGGGCTTGCTGAATGGGGTGGGGGAGATGGAGGGTTACGAGACTACACCTCACCCACGAGAAGCTGAGGAGACTTGTCTGACAGCAGACCTTGAGCTCCTACTGTGAACTAGGTCTTGAGGATGCAGCAGTGAATAAGATGCTCTGCCTTCTCAGCCTTGCGTTTAGTGGGGGATGCAGACATGTTGCCTGACAACATGGGGTCATGGGGCCTGTGAAAGGGGCAGTGCGGAGGAGGAGGGATGTATACCTCAGGCTTGGGAATTGGACCGTTTCTCAGGGGAAGTGAAACCCAGGCTGCAGTACCTGCAGGTGGGAGTAGCCAGACAATGGGAGGAAGGTGTGGCAGAGCGTTCCAGGCAGAGGTAGGGCCTAGGAGAGCAAGAGCATGGTGCAGTCAGGGAAGCGAAACTAGTGTTATTTCCAAGGTGGAAATGGTTAGAGACCTTGTAGATGCACGAGAAGTCGATCCTGAGAGCCGTGGAGGTCGTTGAAGAGTTCTGAGCAACGGAGGGAAATGATGAGATTTATATTTTGAAACATCACTTTGGCTGCACTAAGGAGGATGGATTGATGTGGGGGCCAAGCTAAAGGCCAAGGGTCCACTGCTTAACCCTAGTGAGAAAAGGGGCCGTCTGAGCAGGGGTATTGGTGGTGGGGGGAAGAGAAACGGTGAACAGATTCAGGAGAATCGGGGATCTGCTTGCATTAACAAGGCAGAGGGGTAGTCAGTAGAGTGTCGAGGCTTTTTACCTGGGCTACTGAGAGGATGGCACCCCTCTCTGAGACAGGGAACAGAAGCAAGGGGGGCTTGGGGCTCCAGAGTGGGAGGAGATGAGCTCACTTTTGAATAGGATGAAGTCGGAGAGTCTGTAAGAAACAGCTGGAGAGGGTGACTGGGGTGGACTGCATAAAAATGGGCCACAGCTCATGAGTCTTTGAGAGTTAGCCTAGAGCTCTGTTGTCCTGCCAGAGTCACCAGGAGGAGCTGGCCTGGGAGGGCCGGGGTGGCACTTAAGAAGTGACTCAGTGGCTTTGTCCTTAATTGATGTGTTTTCTCATGTTTCTGGGATTCTATGCGGCTGGTCCAGAGCTCAAGGTTAAGGAGACCTTGCTCTATAGCCACACTGTTTTGGTTGATGGAAAGTAATGGTTTGAGACGGCAGGTTGTAATGACATCCTGGCTCCAACAATCTTCACAACTGAGAGTCCCTCCAGATCCCACCAGATCCCACCATCCATCCTGGCTGCCCGCCCAGCTCTGATACACCCTGGGACCAGCAGCTATTTCTCTGCTTCTTACCATGCAGTGCACCTCTCATTTATGCCCAAGTGCTAGTGACTGGCCTTTGTCTTGTTTCATCATCCAGCCTCATCCCGGTCTGAATTCCTACTTTTTTTTCACACCTCAGTCTGTAGGGAA
>NW_006792448.1:1340696-1341792 GCF_000442215.2 Lipotes vexillifer
TTTTTTTTCACCCCTCAGTCTGAAGGGAAACAGTCTTTGCTTCCTACTACCAGCTATCCCCGTGTACCCACTCTTCTCGAGTCCTCCTGGTGTGTGGTCCTCAGAATGCTGCATTCCAGCCTCTCCAGCCGAGCCCCAGCCTGCCCACAGGTGCTGCTTCTCTGGCATTTTGTGGTTCTAGGATTGCCAGTGTTTACTGTGCATTCTGGCAGGGCTCTTGTCCATCTGCTTCCAGTTAGAAGATCAATAAGGGTAGATGCTACTTTTGGAGTCCACATCTGTCTGTGCACTCTCTGGATAAAAGAGTTGACCCCCAGGGCCCCGCAGAGGCCTGGCATGCTGATAACATGGCAGCCTGTCACCACGTTGGCTTGATTTTCACCTCTTAGCATCTGTGTCATCAAATAGCTCCATCTCCACATTAGGTGTAGGATTCAAAAGCCGTGTGTCCCCTGGGTTGCCCTCTTTCTTTTTCTCTCTCCAGATCTTATTTGTCTGATACTTTCACCCTCTGTTCTTCCTTCTGCAGGCACTAGGTGCTCAGGTGCTGCTTGGTTTCTACAATCGTATACTCCTAAGCGTATGCCACTACAATGGAGAGTTTCGAATAGATCTCATAGACCAGGGGCCTTTGAGTCTCTTGGAGGTGCTCCTGCCTGGTGCTTGTGACTCCAGCGTAAAAGCCTGCTGTGGTGAGAAATCCTTCTATTGGCTCTCCTTCCTGGAGTGTGGTGGCTGCTACTGCCCACCTCTCTTCTTGATCCCTGTTTGCCTGAGCGTGGTCCTGTGAGGAGTAGGGGGAGTGACCTTCAGCCTCTGTTCAGAAGCTGCAAACTACTTGTGTATCCTTAACATTTTTTCTGGCTGTAACCTGGTTTCCATTGGAGTATGCGCCTGTGAGGCCAGGTAAAAAGGTCAAAACTGTAGTGTTATAGAAATAAGTTCAGTGTCAAGGATTATCATTTTTAAACTTGGGGAAAGGCCGTGAAAGATTTGTGTTTACTTAACGGAAGCTTAAGAGAGCGTGGTCGTAATTCATTGTTATTAATGATATTACTAGTGAGGAGCTTGTTTCATTGTTGTAGGAAACGCAGGA
>NW_006792448.1:1341819-1359173 GCF_000442215.2 Lipotes vexillifer
TGTAGGAAACGCAGGAATGCCTTTTATCCTGATTCCCACCCTATTTGAGCATTATTCTTCATCCAAAGAAAGATAAGAACCATCACAAAGATGAAAAATTTAATTATAATTTTTCATGGTGCCGACCTAAACTAAGTCAACTTAGAAAACAAAACAAAACTGGTACTTTTTTTACTAAGGAGGAGATTCTTACTACATAACATGTAAACCATATTCCAGAATGATGCTTCCTGGTTGCTCTACCCATTTGGGACTCCGTGCTCTGGTGGCACATTATTAGTGCGGACCCGCCGGATTTCAAAGGGCCACCTGGTTATAATGTTAGAAAGATAGGAGGGAGAGAACAGAGAGGGCCTGACATTGAGGCGCCTTTATCTCCGGTTCAGTTTTGCTGATCCCTGGACCTGGAGGAGAGAAGGTGAAGAGAAGGAAGAAGCACCATGTGTCACCTTAGGCCACCAGTGTGACCACGTCCTAGTAGTAGTCAGTGTCCTGGAGCTAACCCGTTGGCATTATGTGCTTTGGGGGAAGAGTGAGGAACTAGGCGGAGAGGGTGGTAGGCACCTTTCATACTATGCAGGCCTTTTCCTACTGGGACATAACTTAAGGATAGCTCTGTGTACGGTAGCTGAAGTTTTCTTGTCAGTGGGCACACTGCTGCACGGTAGTTAACGCTTCAAAGATGCTCAGTGAAGCTGGGATTCCCATGTGTGAAAAGGCATTCTCTCAGGCCCTCACATGAGCGGCATCATGCAGCACTGTCTTCAGTGTGGCAGCTCAGGAGAAAACAAGATCCTCATTTAGCAGAAGCATATGCCACATAAAACACTTTGCTTTAACTACGACAAAGAGAAACTGAGTTAGTCATTTAAGAATTTACTCTAGTGAATATCCAAACATGTGCTAATGTGCAAGAGAGAGCGTGCTTCTCCCTTGCTGTCACTGGACCACACCTGCGTGTGGTTTTACGTTCTTCCTTAAGTTCCCAGCCAGGGCTTTGCTAAAACATCTGGGCCGTGAATCTTGGCTCTGAGTGTGGGAGACAACCACTGGGTTATGAGTGGTGAATCCCTGAGGGTGGGCTTAGGACACTGAGGGCCTGTGTGGACTATGGAGCCCTGGCCCTATGTCCAGTGTCTTCAACCAGCCCAAGGAGCTCATGGCAGGCACATGGGGCCCTGTTGAATATTTGTCAGTATTTAGTTAGCCCTTTTGGTAGAGGATAACATTAATGTGTCCAATGTTGGAGGCCCATTAGCATCAGTGAACCAAGTTGGGTTTGCAGGGGAAAAATAACTGCAAGATATTTTGTATTCCTCAGCTAACCATTCTGCGAATGCACATAGGGGCAATTGCTGAAAGGATGTGCAGCTCCAACCCACCACTTAGAAGCAGCTCAAAGCTCAGCCAAAAATGTCTGTAGGGGGCTTCCCTGGTGGCGCAGTGGTTGAGAGTCCGCCTGCCGATGCAGGGGACACGGGATCGTGCCCCGGTCCGGGGAGATCCCACATGCCGCGGAGCGGCTGGGCCTGTGAGCCATGGCCGCTGAGCCTGCGCGTCCGGAGCCTGTGCTCCTCAACGGGAGAGGCCACAACAGTGAGAGGGCCGCGTACCGAAAAAAAAAAAAAAAAAAAAATGTCACCCGTGGTTGAGACCTTCTCACTTAAGGTAAGGTCGTTGTGTTCTGGGATGAACCCTTGGAGGTGAGAATCCCAAGAGTCACCTGCATTTTACTCACCTAAGAGGCAAGGCTGCTGACTTTGTATCTAAGCCAGGACTTTGGAAGTGGAAGGAAACTCAGACACCTTGTCAAGCTGCTGTTCTCTCATGTCTCCCTTGGCCTCTGCTGTGTGTATCACTGTTGCTGGACAACCAGTCCTGAAGCATGGTCTTCACATGTCACTGATCTGTTCTGGAGCCTCTGACAGCCTCTAGTGCTGAGAAGCCTCCCAAATCTGCCTTACCCGACCTGTCCAAACCCATTTCCCACTATTGCCTGACATGCATTTTCTGTTTCAGGTAGGTTTTCTTTTTCCTCCCCATATTTCAATTGTTTTTATTCCGACCGTTAGGTACAAAAGATAAGGGCATAGGAAATGTCTTAAGTTGGAAATGTGCAACTTCAAACTTCATTAAGGAACTCCAGATTTAGACATGCTGGAATGTGTATTACATCCATGGTTAGAGAAGGTGGATTAAATGCAAACAAAATGGAAAAGTTGTGTTTCAAGCCTAAGCAGTTACTAAGGGTCACTCTGCTCTTAGAGTTGTGCTTGGATCATTCATCTAGAGGTCACTGCTATCTATTCTTCACATTCATTCGGCGGAGGATAAAGGTGTATAATACTGACGGTCAGTTGGGTGCTGAGGGAGGTACTTAGGGGGCAGATGGCCTCGGTGTCCTCGGGGTTTTTCGTCTTTAGTTGCAGGGCCTATGTGGGTCGGGTTCCATGTTCTGACATGCTCCCCTCTGGTGAAGATCTCTTCCCTGAGCCAATCCTCAGTTGAATTCCGTTGGTACCTGAGTCACCCGTGCCGCAGGAGCAGGTAGTTGAGAGTTACTGCACTGATCATCCAGGAGAGCTTACTACATTGTCTGCCTTACGTTACCATGGTCTTCATTGGTTTACTCCTGTTTCTAAGTGTTTGGCCCTTTCCTTCTGTTTAAATCGCACCACCTCTGGCAGCCTTTTCCAGTTAATCCAACCCCACCCCGTCGCACTTCCAGTCTGTACCCACACTGTCGGAGGCTTAACTGTTTTTCAAAATTGAGTTGTAGTTTATAAGCTGCTTGAAGTGAGGGATGTTTTTTCCCCTTTATCTGTGTTTTCTGTATGATGATAGCTAGCTTGGTACTTGGTACATATTTTAATATTGATTTCGATGGGGTCTTCGGGACATGTGATAAGAATGTTATACTTTATTTGGAATCCAGAGAATGTGGCAACTAGGTTTGGAGCCTGTTCTCCAAAGCAACAATTGCCACTTGACACCTTGGCCCTTAAACAGTTTGAGCAATGATGAAAGAAACAACTGATTTTAAGCAATGTAGTGTCTCTACAACTCTGAATATTGACTATTAAAGTATACCTCTAGGTAAACACACAAACTGATTTGCTCGATGGAGAGTGTTAGCTATAATAAGCAAATTACATCATGGAGGAAGTGTCCGTTAATTTTGCAGGGGATCATTTACTCTGATCTTGACAGGTGGTCTCTTGCCTGGACTTCAGTGGGGATGGTCAGTCTCGTCCTTTCCTGGCTCACACCTCTAGCCTCTTAGGCAAAAACCGTATGTAGTTTCCCCTTTGTGGAGGATTGAGTATCAGTTTCGGTGGCTGCTGACTTTCCTTTGCCAATAATCCCAGGTTGTGCTGTCTTCAGTTTCGTGTTTCTTTCACTGCCCCATCTCAGTTTCACTTGAATCTCAGTTTCACCAGGGCCTATGATCTACTGCCCTGGTTTCTTTGTTGGCATTGAGTCCTTTGGCACCTGCGGCTGCTTCATGAGCTGTCAGGGGTTTGCCTCTAGACATTTCAAGGCTTGGGACTTGTGTTGGAGTTTTACTCTCCCTCCCTGGCCACTGGCTTGTGTCATTTGATGATGCCTAAGTTGGAACCTAAAACTTTTTGCTTGTTATATCTTCAAATCCATCATGCTTATTGCCTGGAAAATAAGCCCTATATTCTGCTGCTATAAAGTGATGAATGATTTTTAACAAATATATCAGAATTTACGTGTTACAAGTTTTATTGCCGAGTGAAGTCATTTTAGGACTATTCTAACCACACGGCTATTGCTCAGGAAGTTTTGGAAGTTCTAATTGCGTTCAAGCCATCTTATAATTTACACATGGACCAAACACATTTCATCAGTACAACTAAATAAGTCTTTATTGAGCACTTTCGATGAGCCAGGTAGTGCAGTAGGTCTGCGACTCAGAAGAATGGTTCTGGCTGCTTTTGTGGAGCCTACAGTCTGGTTGATATAAGTGTATGGGCAGCCCTGGGACAAGTGGGATGCGTTGGCATGTGATGAGGGAGGCAACATGGATTCAAGAGGTTCATCTGTGTGGAATGGGTGTAGGAGGAATGTCAGAGAAGGCTGAAGTCATGAAGAATGGGGAGGATTTCAGGAGGATAAGACAAGGGAGGGAGGGGCATTCCAGGAAGAGGGAACCACACCAACAACCAGCAAGTCCAGGGCTTGCTCAGGAAATGGGATAATTCCATTGGACTGGCTGACTGCATGTGCAGTGACAGTTCCTCATCACACCGGCCCCCGGCCCCCTGTGGGTGGGTGCCAGGTGAGGCTTCAGGGTCTGGGCTGGCTCAGCAGGGGTCTCCCAGAGCATCTGAGAGCAGATGTTGGTCAGAGATGGGGGGTATATTGTGGCCAAGCTGAGGAGCCAGCATAGAATCCAGTGTTGGGCCCCTGGGCGAGTGGGAAGTTAGAGACTAAGGAGAGGAGGTTTGAACAGGACAGGAAGTAGGAATGCAAGGCAGGGTGCGGGGGTGGGGGCTGTCAATTTTTAAGGATATTCAGTGTGAATGAGGCCAGAGGCAAAGGACTTACACTCATATAGAAGTGGGGATGGTGCTGGGGAAGTGGGCATCTCATAAAGGTCAGACTGAACAAAGGAGAGGGTGGAGACAGTGGCCAGAGAGCACCAAGGGCCTTGAATAACAGCCTGAAAGAGGCTCTGGGAACCATTGATCCTTCTCAAACAAGGAGCGAAAGGCCAGACCTGTGTTTTAGGAAGGGGGATCTCCTAGCTATTGGTAGGATGGGTTGGAGAGGAGAGAGACTGAAGGCAAGGAGACCATAGCACTTGGCAGCCTAAGTTTAAAGGCAAAGAATGCCTGAACCAAGATGATTCAAATGGGGAAAGGGAAAGGGTTGGTGTGGGAAGCAGGTGGGAAAGGCTTTGGTGACGGCTTAGGTGCTGGGTGACCATATGTCCTTGTTTGCACCAGAGATGCACAGTTTATGCCTATTGACCTGGCATAGATGAATCATATGAAGCTGCCTTTCTGTAGGTCAAAAATGATCCCAGGTGGCCATTTCATATGCACCAACCTAATATTAAAAGGGCTTCTTTTCACTCTTAGAAGTGTCCCAGTTTGGGTAGTAAATTACTTGGTCATCTTAGTTAGAGGTCGGGAGATGAGGCAGAAGAAAGGTTTTTCCAAGGTTCTGAGCTTGGTGACCAGGAGAGTAGCCAGAAGTAATTAGAATTGGGAGGTGGGTGATACTGTCCTATCTTGTTTCCTAAATTTGGGACTGAGTCACACCTTACTTTCAAGTAATTCCATTCTCACTAAAGATGGAACACACTTTGACCCCTGAGGATATGTGAAAACCTACAGCCCATGAAGGTGGTTCATGTAGGAACCATAACAGCCATTGTTCGGGCTCTTGGAAAACTACTTTGAATGACATGACTCACATCTGGATGAGTAAGTTCTGGTAGGTGTGTTTGCACACGAGGCCCCCTGAACTGTGGACACTCCTCACACGCGTGGTCAGAGTAAGCGATTGGTCAGCCTAGGCCCCGGGGTTCATGCCCTTCTGTTCAGTGTTTATAGGCTCTGTTTCCCCAAGGCCAGCCAGCCTCACAGATGCTGGTCCTTATTCACAACAAGGGTTGGGCATGGGTATGTCCATGGCTTGGTGCAGACCCACCACCGGTGTGAGCACGGAGCCCCTCTCACTCATGGAGCCCAGTGCACTTGCCTCCTTCATCATGGAAGCCAGTACCAAGTGTTGGGTGGAGAATCAGAAATGGCACTGTGATAAAGCTGCTTTTAGCCTTTTTACTCTCAAGATCTTGCTTCACTCCCTTTATTTCATGGGTTAGCTACAGGCCCTGGTGTGCTGAGGAGGAAAACGCAAGTATGGGGTGGGCCAAAAGGTTTGCTCATTTTTTTCCGTAAGATGGCTCTAGTAGCACTTAGTTGTCATTAACTTCATTTTAAACAATTTTGTTAGATTGTATGTGACAGTTGTCACATTAGCATGCATTTAAAAAAAGACATCAAAATTGGTGAATTTTTGTGTAGCCATTTTAATATTGAAGATAGAAGAAAAAAGCAACATTTTTGGCATATTATGCTTTATTAAGAAAGGTAAAAACGCAACTGAAATGCAAAAGATTTGTGCAGTGTGTGGAGAAGGTTATGTGACTGAGCAAACGTGTCAAAAGTGGTTTGCGAAGTTTCGTGCTGGAGATTTCTCGCTGGACCACGCTCCACGGTCGGGTAGACCAGTTGAAGTTGATAGCAATCAAATCGAGACATTAATTGAGAACAATCAACGTTATACCACGCGGGAAGTAGCCAACATACTCAAAATATCCCAGTCAAGCGTTGAAAATCATTTGCATCAGCTTGGTTATGTTCATCGCTTTGATGTTTGGGTTCCACTTAAGTTAAGCGAAAAAAACCTTCTTGACCGTATTTCCGCATGCGATTCTTTACTTCAACGTTCCATTTTTAAAACAAATTGTGATGGGCGATGAAAAGTGGATACTGTACAGTAATGTGGAACGTAAGAGATTATGGGGCAAGCGAAAGGAACCACCACCAACCACAGCAAAGGCCGGTCTTCATCCAAAGAAGGTGGTGATGTGTATATGGTGGGATTGGAAGGGAATCCTCTGAGCTCCTTCCGGAAAACCAAACGATTAATTCCAACAAGCACTGCTTCCAGTTAGACCAACTGAAAGCAGCACTCGACAAAAAACATCCAGAATTAGTCAACAGAAAACCCATAATCTTCCATCAGGATAACGTAAGACCGGATGTTTCTTTGATGACCGGGCAAAAACTGTTAACAGCTTGGCTGGGAAGTTCGGATTCATCTGCTGTATTCACCAGACATTGCACCTTTGGATTTCCATTTATTTCGGTCTCTACAAAATTCTCTTAATGGAAAATATTTCAATTCCCTGGAAGACTGTAACAGGCACCTGGAACAGTTCTTTGCTCAAAAAGATAAACAGTTTTGGAAAGATGGAATTATGAAGTTGCTTGAAAAATGGCAGAGGCTAGTGGAACAAAAGGTTGGATACATTGTTCAATAAAGTTCTTGTTGAAAATGAAAAATGTGTCTTTTATTTTTACTAAAAAACTGCAGGCCCTTTTGACCAACCCATAATTACTCCTGCTTCTGTTTCACAGGTGGAATTACTGGCCATGCCATGGCATCATGCTCCAAAGGATAAATGGCTTTGTCAGGCAGACCATGATAGTAGAAGATAGTTTAGTGGGAGCACAGTTTTTGAAATGGGTACACTCCAGAGGGTCCCGCTGTGAGAAATGTTGTATACAAAGTGTTTAAAACTGACAGGTTTACCCTGGGAGGGGGAAGGGTAAGCTGGGACGAAGTGAGAGAGTGGCATGGACATATATACACTACCAAATGTAAAATAGCCAGTGGGAAGCAGCCACATAGCACAGGGAGATCAGCTCGGTGCTTTGTGACCACCTAGAGGGGTGGGATAGGGAGGGTGAGAGGGAGACGCAAGAGGGAGGAGATATGGGGATATGTGTATATGTAGAGCTGATTCACTTTGTTATAAAGCAGAAACTAACACACCATTGTAAAGCAATTATACTCCAATAAAGATGATAAAGAAAAAAAACTGACAGGTTTTTTATTACTGGACAGGTCCACAGACAATAGGTCCTAGCTTCAGTTTTTGGTAGCCTAATAGTTATAGAAAGAGTCAGTACCCCATCATGGGCATTGTGTGTTACATAGCAGGTGTGTGGATGAAGAATTCTAAGAACACCAGAGTAGTCAGTCTGTGTTAAATCTTTGATGAAGACAACACTGATCTGCATAGAGTTTTTTTTTTTTTTGATAAATGTTCCCATGGGACAGTGGTATAGCTTGAGGGTTAGCTCTGTAGTTTTCTCCTAGATGGCTTCTCCCTTCCCTTCAGAATGAACTACCCTTTTCTCTTTATTTCATTATGAAATCTTTAGTGTTTTCATTGAATTCTTTTTGACTACAAAAGAACTCGAGTATTATAGAAAATTAGGAAGATGCAGAAAACAATAGAGAGAATCAGGGTCATTCCTAATCTTACCACTCTTCCCCTTAACACGTTTCCTCCTTCCTTCTTCTAATCCCACCTGCTTGGAGATAAACTGTTACGTTTTGTTGTAAACTTTCCAGACTAGCCTTTTGCATGCACAAACCATGTATCCAGAGATCCATGTTTTTTTAACAAAATAAGCATCATACTGTATACATTTTGTG
Source organism: Lipotes vexillifer (assembly GCF_000442215.2). Classification (NCBI taxonomy): domain Eukaryota; kingdom Metazoa; phylum Chordata; class Mammalia; order Artiodactyla; family Lipotidae; genus Lipotes; species Lipotes vexillifer. The sequence goes on from NW_006792448.1 coordinate 1,350,088, forward strand.
ACTTTTTCATTTAATATACCTTGATTATCTTTCCAAATCGTACGTATTCGTCTACTACTGCATCTTAGTTACTACAGGATTCACATGGATGACTGTACAATATGTTTCCACCCCATGTTTGATGGAAATTTAGGCCAATTCTCAATTTGTACAATTATAAACCATGGTGCAGTTAATATCCCTATTTATTTACTTCATCATCAGGCTAGTGTTTTTGTAGGAGAGAACTCCTAGACTTGACCTGACAAGGTCAAGTTGCCCTCCAGGTTTAATCCATTTTGCTGTTCTGTGTTCTGCGTGACTGTGCCTGTTTCTTTACCTCTTGGCATTACACGTCTTTTAATATTTTGCAAAAGCTTTTAGGTTAAAAAACGGTATCCTTCTGTTTAATTGTCATTCCTTGAATCATGAGTTGAGCATGAGGTTGAGCATCTTTTTGTATGTGGATTGGCTCTTTGAATTTCTTTGAATTGTCTATTGATAGGTTGTTAATATTTTATTCCTGATTTATAGGAGCTTTGAGAATAAGGTATTAAACCTTTCTTGGTACATTTGAGAATTTTAAAAAAATATTCATTTATTTATTTGGCTGCGGCAGGGCTTAGTTGCAGCATGCGGGATCTACTTCCCTGACCAGGGATCGAACCCGGGCCCCCTGCAGTGGAAGCATGGAGTCTTAACCACTGGACCACCAGGGAAGTCCCTTGTGAATGTTTCTTATCTGTCATTTGTTTTTAAATTTGTTTATGGAGAGTCTTTAAAAAGAATGGTGTCAAATCTGTCTGTCTTTTTCCTTTATGGATTTTGAATTTTATGTCATGCTTATTTAGGCTTTGAAATTCTTCAAGTATTTTTGGAGCCCAACAGTCTTGATATTTATTCAGTGATGCAGTAAGTTAACTAATATTAGAGTATCTACTTGATGTGTTCTGTTCCTACTTACTTAAGCATCATTTCTTCCCCCCCATTAATTTCATTTTGAGCTCCTGTATGTCAGAGACGTTCATTCATTACAGCGGCTTTTTAGGAAATTGAATATCCCCCTTTTGGAAAACCGGAGAGTTATGGTCCAGCTAAGCATTTGACCAGCCTCTTCCAGGAACCTCATGGTTTCCATGGCACCTTTATAACCCTTTTATAAGGATCTTTGAGCAGACAGGGTGCTTTTTTGTTAAAAACTGACTCAGCCAAAGTCGTGGGTTTCAAACGCATCCTGCTTTCCTGAGGTTTGTTAGAACAAGTGCCCAGAGGCCGGAGCTCCCCACGCTAATCTCCCTTCCCCTTTAAGATGTGTGACCTTGGGTTTGTCACTTAACCTTTCTAGAGTCCTCTACTCATTTTTCAAATGCAGGACTCAGTCATCCCTTTTAATGCCTCTCCCGTCACTGTTTCTTGGTTTCGTGATTCTTTTGAATTTCAGCTTAGGGCTGTGTCTCTGCTGCTGTGGTTTTCTTGTCTGCCATTTCCCTCTTCTGATCTTTTCTTTCCATCTTTTGAGCCTCTTATTTGAAATCCCTTTAGGCAGGCAGTTATTCATTTGGATTCTTCTCTTTGTTTCTGCGGGCCCTTAGATGTGTCTGCCTCATTTCCTGGGCTCTGTCTTTGCAGCTGAAATTAGAAACCTGAAGAAGCATAGCAGATGCTGGAATCTTATGAAGTAACAGGCCCCAAATAGCCCAAGTCCACTGGTAGAGGGCTTGGCTCTAATTCCAGTGACAGCTCCTGATGGGGCTGACCTGACCAGGTCCCCTGTTTCTCCTAGACTTTTGAGGATGGCCTCAGTACATCCTCACCCCCTTGGCCAAACCCTTGACTTTTGTAGTCCCATTTCCCCCATTTTTTTCCTTTTAGTGTGTTAGTATTAAAGGGTTTGGGAAAATTTCAGTACAAACCTGTGTGTAAATGGGAGTTCAAATCTACAGAAACTGCAAGCCGTCACTGAACAGAAGTTGGGGTTGGGGGAACTCAGCTGTCGGTAACAGGGTGCGGTGATAAGTCAGGTGGCCCTTGGGCATGTGGCTCATTCGATAAACATATGGCTGCCCGTGTACCCTGAGAGCCTCCTGCACAAGGAGAGAAGCAGCCTGGAGTGATGGAAAGAAGGCAAAATAGGAACCAGATTTGAAACCCCCCCCCCCCGGTTTAACATATGGCTGCCCGTGTACCCTGAGAGCCTCCTGCACAAGGAGAGAAGCAGCCTGGAGTGATGGAAAGAAGGCAAAATAGGAACCAGATTTGAACCCCCCCCCCCCCAGTTTGGGGGCTACCAGTTGCTTTTTGTTTTAGGTACATCCCTTAACTTCCGAGTCTACCTACTTCATGGGGTGGTTGTAAGGATTAAGGGATAAGATTCGTGTATGCTGACTACTAGGAAGTGCTATCTATAAATGGTAATGATAGCTTTTTAGTACTTGTGGTGGTGACGGAGTTACGAAGAATACAAGGATGGGTATGAAAATAAGTTGAATATGAGTAAAATCTGTAAATGTACTAGGAGACTTTATCTATAAAGTGCTAAAGGACTTGGGAGGCGAGAGCTTCTATCAACCTGTGGGTAGGAGGGGAACGCACAACATGTATATACTAAATACTCATTGATCAATCAGAGCTGCTGTAAGATGGGCTGCCAGATATTTAACAATTCCTTTTTAAACCTCCAGTGCATTTGAATGATAGGATAGGACTTTGTCTAGTTTTCTTTGCCCAAGTGGTGAGTGACTGCAGTGTACCCACATGCACAGGTGGAGCCCTTACTAAGAATTCCCTTATCCTGGTGGCACAGAGATACCCAAGAACACCTGCTGATATGTGATTTGAATGCACTTCCTCATAGAAACATGTTTTCTATATTTTGGGTATATCGGCTGTGTGAGATGTCCTGGGAACTTATCACTTCTAGGATGATTTCTATGGAAAAAGTGAATTCTGAGTTCCAGACTTAGAATACAGCTTGTTTGAATATTGATAAAGAAAACTCTCACTTAATGCTACAGGAGGATGTGGGACCATGTTATAAGTGAAGTGGCGATACAATGAGGTTCTCCCTAAATGGATCCAAGAGGTAGTAGCCCCGCTGTGTTGCATTGTAACACGGGCCAGGTCAGTTGTAGGAAGACTTTGGTACCTAAGAGGCTAGGAAGCTATCCTGCTTTGATTTTAAACATTACATTTTGAAATCTTGGTTTAAGAAAATCGCCTTAAAAGAAGGATAAAAAAGGAAGGGGTAGTAGCATCAGTAGCAGGAACAGCAACCCACCCGTGGTGGGGTGGTGGTGATTTCCTGGCTTCCTGTAAATGCTGGCTATAGAGCTTATGAATGTTGGTTGTTGAATTCTAGATTGATGTGGAGACAAACCCAATAAGGGATGTTAGGTAACAACCCATAGCTGTTGTTTCCTGGATTCCCTGTCCATTTGGGCTATTGAAATAGAACACCATAGATTAAGTGGCTTTTAAACAACAGGAATGTATTTCTCCTTGTGGAGGCTGTGAGTCCATGATCAAGGCACTGGCAGAGTCAGTGTCTGGTCAGGGGTGCTTCCTGTTTCATGGATAGCCATCTTCTCTCTGTGTCCTCAGATGTTGGAAGGGGAGAACTCTGGGCTCTTCAGCCCCTTATAAGGGCACTGATCCTGTTCATGGGGGCTCCACCCTCATGACCCAGTCACCTCCCAAAAACCCCACCTCCAAACACCATCACATTGGGAATTAGGTTTCAACATAATGAATTCTGGAGAGACACAAACATTCAGTCTATATCACCCTGTCAGCAAGCAATGGGTTCGTTTTCGTGGGCAGACCTGAAGTCTGTCTTCTATGAACACCCTTTGTTAGTTTCCTTCAGAGGAGAAACTTTGGTTTGCTTTTTATATTTCTAACACTTGAATAAGGGTTCCTATAACTTGAGCTTTTGATAAACTCTAAAAAATAGTACTTAAAAAGGACACTGGTATGCCTTCTGGAAGATTGCTTTTGCTAGTGTAATGGGCAGGAATAATAAAGATTAGCCAGGAATAATGGACATTTTAGAGAGACTTTTTCTCCCAAATGATATTACCAAGAAAGGGAGCAATAGAAATCAATCAACAAGAATCTGTCAGACACTAGCATATGCCTCTACTGGATTGAGGATTTTGGAAGAACCAAAGATGTATAATACACAATGCTTCTTCAAAAGTTTATCATGTAGATAAGATAGATATGCAAAACAATGACTGGAAAAGACAGTATGAAATGAATTACTTTGCTACAAATCATTTTTGGAAGATGGGGGGATATAAATTATACATACATGAATCCATGCATTTTAAATGGCAATGTGCTCAGATGCATAATCCAGACAATTGGAGAAATTTAGTAATTTCTGAAGTACAGGCTCGAGCTGGTCTTTGAAGAGGGGCAGGACTAAAGGGTTATGCGCGAGGATATGTAAAACTGTAGATTAAAAAAATTCACTGTTCTATTTTATTCCTATTAAGCTAACCTGGGGTTACACAGAAAGGAACACAATTTTTGTTTTAAAGATTTTAGTCAGGGCTTCCCTGGTGGCGCAGTGGTTAAGAATCCGCCTGCCAATGCAGGGGACACGGGTTCGAGCCCTGGTCTGGGAAGATCCCACATGCCGCGGAGCAACTAAGCCCGTGTGCCACAACTACTGAGCCCATGTGCCACAACTACTGAAGCCCGTGTGCCTAGAGCCCGTGCTCCACAGCAAGAGAAGCCACCGCAATGAGAAGCCCACGCACTGCAACAAAGAGTAGCCTCTGCTTGCCACAACTAGAGAAAGCCCGCGCATATCAACGAAGACCCAACACAGCCAAAAGTAAATTAAAAAAAAAAAAAAGATTTTAGTCACCTGAAAAATATTTCATCTACGTGGTTTCACCGGTGTGGCCACCTGTGTTTAAGCAGTGTCTGTGGTGGTGATACATGGACCCCACATCACTTAGCTGTTCCCTACATATCTGCCAAATGAAGTTTTCTGAGGCTCAGTTCTGATATCACCTTTATCTGGTTCAGAAACTTTCAGTAGGTTCCTAAAGCTTGAATTCCTCCGCCCCTGGAAAGGTGTTCTGGGTTCCTCCACGGTCCGCTACAATCCTGACTTCCCAGCCTTTTCCTTCTGCCTTTCTCTGCACACCCAGTCCACAGCCAGCCTTACTGCAGGTGCCCCCTCACCCACACAGCTTGCTGTGTGTCCTACATGTGGGTATCTTCCTGGTAGTCCCTGTCCCTGCGTGTTCAAATCTTGCATGCCCTCCAGAGCTTTGCTCAAATGTCACTACTTCCATAAAGGCTTCTTATCTTTCCAGCTAACAGAATCCCTGCCACCTCTGAGTCTGGTGGCATCCAGCCCACCCTGCTCTTGTGGCCCTTGGTATTTTCTCCTTTGTATTGTTGGTTTCTGAGGAAGTTTTTCTCCTCTCTCCTGGAGAGAGGGCAGAGTGCCAGGCCCTTCTCATCTTGGTTTTTCTGCACCTAACATCAGCTATGCTTTCCACACAAGAGGCCTTACCTCCTGAGAAAAGGTGCCTCATGAATCAGAACTGGCATCTCCAGTACTTACCCTGGCTAGTAAACACCTGGGCCTCTTTGTTGCTACACTTACATATTCATTTGGTGGGTTTTGCTGATGTGTGTATAGATGGTGGATGCATGCAGACAAGCATATAATATGATTCTGTTAACATTCTGCTTTATAATGCAGTCTCTAAGATGTCTTTTTATCAAAGGGAGTTTCCCGGGGAAGCTGTGGGGTGTAAAGAGGCAATCGTTTGGAAACATCAGAATCCTACCCAGCTGTAGATTAAGGAAGCTCTCTCAGGATGTGGGGAGAAAGCTAAATGCTAAGATGTGTCCCTGCCCACAAGATTGTATGGTGTTGGGTAACGTCTCTGCCTGATTGTTGTATTGTTCACAGCTGTCACACACACAGACGTGCCAGCTGTGCTGTTATTGTGGCTATCTTGCACGATCTGCTATAGAGGGCCACTATTCCCTGTCTGTCTAATTTGGGGATATTGGTAGAGCGATTTTGTGTTCGGTTATCTGTTGCTGTGTACAAGCCACCCCAATATTTAGTGGCATAAAAACAATAGTCTATTTTCATCTCATGTTTGTGTGGGTTGAGTCACATAAGTTCCCTCCTTCAGCTTCCACCTGTAAGCATAAGACTTCTAGGTTCATTTTTTTTTAATAGACTATTTCTAGGGTATGATTTATTTTTATTTTTTAAATTTATCTTTGGCTGCTTTGGGTGTTTGTTGCTGCTCTCGGGCTATCTCTAGTTGCGGCGAGTAGGGGCCGCTCTTCGTTGTGGTGCATGGGCTTCTCATTGTGGTGGCTTCTCTTGCTGCGGAGCATGGGATCTAGGCACACAGGCTTCAGTAGTTGTGGCTCACGGGCTCTAAAACGCAGGCTCAATAGTTGTGGTGGGCTCTAGGCGCGTGGGCTTCAGTAGTTGTGGCGCATGGGCTTAGTTGCTCTGTGGCATGTGGGATCTTCCCAGACCAGGGCTCGAACCCGTGTCTCCCGCATTGGCAGGCGGATTCTTAACCACTACCCCACCAGGAAAGCCCTCTAGGCTAATTTTTGAGCCTTCGCTCCCTCCTTGAGCTCTAGACATAAATATCCCGCTGACTGCTGGCATAGTCCGCGGGATTCCTCCAACCTTTGCATTTCCGCAAGGGAGCTCTTTATCTTTGACACGGATGTGAAAATTATGTTGTTTCTTTTTAAGTCTTCAGTGCCTGCCTAGTATATGGCACACACAGTAGACACTGGGTAATACTTGATGAGTTAGTATGTGAATGAACACTTGTGTGGGCCCACCGATAGGAGAGTATAGATGATGGTGCACACGCAGTGGAATATACTGAAATGAGTGAATTAGATCTGCTTGTATCAACAAGGATAAATATCAGTGGTGAGTAGAAAAAATAAAGTTATGGAGTATTTAGTATATGCTACCATTTATCTAAAATATCCAGCCCCAAATATTGTGCGTTTCTGGCTGTATATTTATGTGGTCCTGGTGTACTACCATGGATGTGAGGGCATCGCTCCACTGTCAAGATAATGGCTATCCTTTGGGGGGTTAGAGTGGGGGCAATTGCAGGGGGAAGGAACCCTCAACAGTAACATTAAATTTGTTTTAAAAAATCCAAGGTGAGTAGGAATAGGCTATAAAACGTTAACTGAGTTTTGGAGATATGGATGTCTGCTTTAACTCCTCTGTACTTTAAAAAGAAAATCTGCAATATATTAATTTTTTTTTTAAAGGAAAGACAGTGATATACCAGAGGTCAGCAGAAATAAGTGTAGTGAGCCTCCCTGAGAAGTTAAGCAGGGACTTGATGAGGGTCACACTTCTGTGCCAGAGATTAGAACCCAGATGACGGGGCCCCGCCCAACTGATCTTTCCCCTTTCCCATGTCATTGCATTATATTCAGACCTAGAATGTTTGGTAAATATGATTGATCGTTTTCCATTCACGTTGATATTGACGGCCCATTACCTGTGTTAGTCAAGCTCTGTGGTGGGCATAGGCTAGCCAGGGAATATTCAGGGTCTGGCTTGTTATGCCACTGTTCTGACATCTCTTTAAGGAGGATCTCTATTGCCATCCCTATAACACCAGTGGGTCTCACAGATGGTTTAGTATATACTCACAACAAAGGCACTATGTATGATCCCAGAGGGCTGAGGAGAGATGGGCCAGCATTGGGAAGTGCAGGTCCACTTGACTTGGTGCCTCTGAGGTCTAGGAACCATGTCTTACTTGTCCATGCATCCGTCCTGGCACCTGCCACCTTGGTGCTTAAATATTTATTTGAATTAATGGATCCAGGAATGTTTTATTAATGTGGCGTTGTTAATCAGGATGCAGATGAGACCTTCTCCCTGCATGCTGAGAGTAAAATATGATTTATTAGGTTTAGACAAGTAATAACGGAGCCTGGAAAGAGAACTTTCACCTGGAAGGAGCTTTCTGGGAGCAGCTGTTGGAGGTTCCTTTGTGGGTGATCTTGCAGTTCTGATCTGAGACGCATGTGCTCGTGGTAGCGCCTGGCTGTTTTCCTCAGCTTCCCCAGGGCTGGTGGCCACAGCCCCTTTGCTTGCACCGTTAGGCAGGCAGCTTGATTCACAGTGCTTCCCTCTTCCCCACCCCTACTGTGATGTGAGGTGCTTCACTGTCAGCTCAAAAACAGCATCCCAGAGACTGCTGGCAAGTACAAAGGGCCACATTCCCGCAGAAAGGTAGCCCAAACTTTCTGGAGACATTGCAGTTTATGGGGGGTGGGAATGGATAAGATAATTGTATTCTCTCTCTTCCCCCTTCTCATGCCAACTGTGTTAACTGTTACGGTGCTCAGAGCTGAAATAGGAAATACAGCTTCTCAGAAAAGAACTTAGAACAAGGCAGATTTCTACTCCACTGTGAGTGGAGTGGTGATGGAATCAGCCCCTTCCCTGTGGGCAGTAGCTCTGTCATGAACAGCCTCCCTGTGTTAAATGATCTTTGGGCACTTTTATGGCTGATTCCATCACCATATAACTTAAAGTTTTTAACTAGTTTGATGACCTCAATTTCATATTATGTGTAATTTCCAGAAGGCAATAATAAGTGAATGGCTGATGTCCTTAGGAAAAATAACTAGATAAAGTATTCATTGTTTAGCCTTGGAATGGAGATGGGGCTGGTTATGAGCTAATCATTGCTCTGGGTGTTAGAGATTTAGATTAGAGTTTGTGAAATGCTAAAGAATATATGATGTGTGACTTCTTTTCCTGTTATGCTAATTAAACTAACATGCCAAGCTCACAAGTTCGTATGTTGGAAAAACTACCACTGACCACTCATAATGAATTACTGGGACAGAATAAGCAGTAAGGACTGAGAGAACTGATGTTATTCCTTACCAGCAGCAGGTAACACGGGCATGTCACAGTTATGTACGGGGAGGTGGGTGACAATGGACTGAAGCCCTGCCTTGGGGTTAGAAGACCTGGATTCCAGTCCAGGCTCTGCGGTTTCAGGGGAAAAGTGGGCAAAGTCACTTAAACTTGCTGAGGCCTCCCCCCC
>NW_006792448.1:1359369-1368812 GCF_000442215.2 Lipotes vexillifer
CCCCCCGCCCCTGTACTTTGCCAGAGATGAAATAATACTCTACTTACTTCTCAGAGGAGTTGTGAGGTTCAAACTAAAGTTTAAAGTCCTCCAAACTATAATCCAGTTCTGTTGTCATTACCATCATAGCAAGCATCAGGATTCTCTGGCAGCGCAGTTGACCCCTTGAACAACAGAGGTTTGAACTGCGTGGGTCCACTTATACATGAGTATTTTTCAATAGTAAATGCTACTGTACTACATGATCACAGCTGGTTGAATCTGATGGTGCTGATACAGAGAGCTGACTATAACTTATATGTGGATTTTTGACTGTGCAGAGGGCCAGCGCCCCTAACCCCTGCCGTTGTTCAAGGGTCAGCTATATAGATTTTGTCACAAGTTCCCAGAAGGTAAGAGCATGAAGACGTGGGGAGTCGCCAGCAAGGCAAAGAACTGCTGTGTGAGTGATGAGTTCCCCAGCCCTGAGGGTATTAAAGCCTAAATTGGGTAACCGTCTTCCTGCCAGAGATTCAGAAGAAGGGATTTGAAAGTTGAGTAGGCACTTCCTTTCCAAGGTCCTCTCCCTCTCAGATGATGTGGTTTAGATTCCCTGTGGACACATTTTTCTATTTACCAATCTTATGTGAGGCATAGAAAACATAATGGTTGCAAAGAGAACAATAAAGGTGGTTAAAGCAGAGTTTAGAAAAAGAAACAGCTGAATATAACCCAGGAAGAGAAATCTAAGAGAGGACAAATATTCCACTCTCTCAGAATTGACACTTGATTCATCCTGGATGATGGATTAAAAGAAACACGGATCTGTTTTTTCCCCTTCCCATTTTACAGATGAGAAAATTTGAGGCTGAAGAGGAGGGTGTGTACTGGTAAGCACTGGCTAACAGGTGCCAGGCATTGATCTTAAAAACACTACACGTCACTTGTGGAATTCTCCCACCTACCGTACGGGAGGGACCCGATCATAAACTGATGCCCAGGGAGGTTATATAATTGGCCCAAGTCACACTGCTACTCTGTGGCAGGCAGTCTGGCTCCAGAGTTTGTTTTACTGTGGCACTTCCATGGTGGTTGTTCAGGGAAGTTACAGTCATATTCTGTAACTTGCTTTTAATTATAAATCTCCCTTGTGGTATACTGGAGTGGTGTGCCTGAGGATGAATGAGTTTGAGATTCCTGACCTTGGGGATCAGTGTGGGGACTCCTGCTAGAGGGTGTATCTCCCTTCACTCCCAGTGGTATGTGGCCTTGGGGACCAGCCTTGTAACTGAGCTCACATCTTTGTAGAACGGCTGGCCAGATGTAGGAAAACACTCTGAGGCTGTGAATGAAAGTGGAGTTGACGTCCCCAAACAAGGAATGAATTCTCTGCTTTGTCTTTGCTTCTCCAGTGCTCTGAGGTCCCATGTTGCGTGCAACATGCTTGCCTAAACTGGCTGCTTCCTCAAATCTGAAAGTCTTTCTATTGTATTGGGGTGATGGCTTCAGGTTCTTAGCTAAAGTAAAATGAATCTCAGTGACTAATGGTCTCAGCTCTTAGGAGGCACAGAAGTTGGGGAGAGGGTATTGTGAGTGAAATATGTCTTAATCTTACAGTTAATATTAGGCTAGACATTTCCTTGAGGTAGAAGGGATGGAATAAGTTGTGTGTGATATTAGTATATTTCACTGATGTCTTTGCTTTAAACATAGTAAAGAGTGAGGCCCTTGATCTGAATTGGTTTGAGTTTTCAAGAATGCATTTTAAATGTAGATAGGCCGTAATAATATCAGTAGGTTAAAACATTTCTTTGACCAGGTGTTTGGAGTTTTAGGATGCAGTTTCCCACTGGGAATATTTTTGCGGGTGTCTGTGTTTCTAGGTCAGTCTGTTTGGTCCATACTACACGTGAGCTATAATATTCCCAGTGTGAGACTGAGTGAGGCCTGAGCCCTGGGATCTGCTAACCACGGTGTATAGGGTATGGTTCCTGGTTTAGGGCTGACTGTGATGTCTGGCATTTAGCCTACCTCCTGTTATATTTGACCTTTTCAAACCTCCTCCAGCTCTTTATGGACCCAGAGCCCCATCATACTTGGGTCGCCTTGACAGTGGTGAAAAGACGTTTCCTTTGAGCAGCTGTTCTCAACTATTTTCCTCCAAATGGCAGTGAACTGATTTGTTATAAGGGTGTGAATCACCAAATACCATGTTCCTCTTAGAAGTGTATTTGTGTTTTCAGAAACCTACCTCCTGTTGTATTTGACCTTTTCAAACCTCCTCCAGCTCTTGGTGCATTTATGGACCCAGAGCCCCATCATACTTGGGTCGCCTTGACAGTGGTGAAAAGACATTTCCTTTGAGCAGCTGTCCTCAATATTTTCCTCCAAATGGCAGTGAACTGATTTGTTATAAGGGTGTGAATCACCAAATACCATGTTCCTCTTAGAAGTGTATTTGTGTTTTCAGAAAATATTATTAAACCAAATGAATCACTGTTTGGTAAAATTCCAATAAACTTCAATAATTGGGTGATTGCGAAGTGAGAGAGTGGCATGGACATACATACGCTACCAAATGTAAAATAGATAGCTAGTGGGAAACAGCTACATAGCACACGGAGATCTGCTCGGTGCTTTGTGGCCACCTAGAGGGGTGGGATAGGGAGGGTGGGAGGGAGACGCAAGAGGGAGGGGATATGGGAACATATGTATATGTATAGCTGATTCATTTTGTTATACAGCAGAAACTAACACACCATTGTAAAGCAGTTGTACTCCAATAAAGATGTTAAAAAAAATCATTGGGTGATTTCAATTCTGTAACCAAGAATTTGGGAAATGTGAAATAAGAGATAACAGGGCAAGAAGGGCCAGTAAACTAGCCTTAAACCCTTCTTCCTTCCACAGTTGCTTCTATACAGTTGTGAATTTCTAGATTCCGGATTTTATTTTCTAACAAAGCTTACACAACAGAGGGGAAGATAAAGAACCTTGCAAGTGTGAATCGTAATATTAGATGTTACTTGCACTGAAAAAAATTGCCCAGAAATAAGACTTTTTTCCCCATTTGGGTCTTTATATCCCAGGACATGTGATTTATGTACTTTGATCAAGAACAAACCAAAAACAAGAGTCCCAAGCCAGTCCCAGAGCATGGTAACGCATTGTTTTGGAGAGAGCTATTTTATTTTATTACAGTGCAGGGATTGTACACCTTCACAATGGGGCTGTTTTCCTCTCGTGGTTTTTTCCCCTTTCCCACCACCTGTACAATAACTGGTGGATGAATCACCTGTGTGTAGAGTGTATGACTCAGTTGGCAGCATCCCGAGCCATCAGTTAGCTTTTGTTGGCTGTTATAAAGTTATTTAAAAATAGCAAGTGTTTGTTTTCCTAAGAGTTGAGGATATTCCCATTTGGGAGAATGGGCTGGAGGGTCCCTTAGGCTCTGGGAATAGGTCATCTCCTCCCAGCACTGCCATCCAATCCCCTGGTGAGTTTGGATTAGGATAATTTATCCCAAGGGCGGCTGGCCCAGTGGAGGGAACCACTGGAGAGGTTGACCTAAATGCAGGCTTTGTCGGCCTGTTGAAAGGTGAAGTAGGAGGAAGGGGATGCTGGCAAAGCCACCTGAGAGCACAGAGTGGTGCTTTCTTGGAAGGCATGTTTGAGTGTCAAGTGACTCATAATTTTCTTCCAAGTTTAGCTTGCCACTGGTTGCGTGAAAATATTTTTCTTAGCTGCCGCCTCCTGATCATTTTTTGGTTTAATAATCAAATTCAGTGTTTTAAAGAAACACCAACTTGAAATGTAGGCCCTAGGACAGACTAGGATGGGCAGACAAGTGATTCATGATCAAAGACCCCTCAGATACCTTCTCCCTTCTATGTGGACACCTCATCACATTGACTTTGACCCTGTGCCTGTTGTGAAGTGTTCTTAACATGGGAACTTGGTTCATCCTGGTGTTTTGCACAGTGGTTTGTACTTGGCAGTGTTCCATAAGTGGTGCTGTTTAGCACAATTCCAGTGAGGATTTTGATCCCATTGTCTTATTCTAAGACCTAAGACTTCAGGAGACTTCCACTGAAGGTGGATGGCCTATAAATGGCCTGACTCTTGGGGGAGGCTGTGGGGCAAGTCATCATTAGCTTCCCTCCACCTAATTTATGAAAATGTCCACTTTGGAGTAACATGTGTGTTGAGAACTTTGAAAGGACAGGTGGAAGTTAGGAGAGGCTCTCTGGCAGGCTTGCTGGGATGAAGGTGGATGCTTTGATGGCTCCCTGGGAGGTGAGGGCATTAAGTCCTCTCCGCTCCTTCACAGGTTTCCTCCTTGAGCCTAGATGCAGAGCCTGTGAGGAAGGGCAGTGTCTTGGACCTTTTGGGATGCTGTGACAGAATACTATAGACTGGGGGGGTTGAGGGGGGGCTTAAATAACACATATTTAATTGTCACAGTTCTGGAGGCTGGGGGTCCCAGATCAAGGCACCAGCAGATTCTAGTGTCTAGTGAGGGACTGCTTTCTGGTTGACAGTCTTCTTGCTGAGGCCTCACATGGTAGAAGGGCCCGGTGGTGCTCTGGGGTCTCTTTACAAGAGTACTAATCCCATTCATGAGGGCTCTACTCTCATGACCTAATAATCTCCCAAAGGCCCCACCTCCTATACCATCATATTGGCCTTAAGACTTGACGTGAATTTGGGGCAGGGGGACAAGCATTCAGTCTATAGTAGGCAGTTAATAGCCTGGTTGACCTTGTCACAGCACCAAACCATTGTAGCGTCAGGCTGTTCTCAAGGGCTTGCTGGGACACTGCACGGTACTGTCTGCCCTAGTGTAGACTCACACAGGCAGAATCAAGGGCAGGCGTATGCCTTTGGAGACTCCCCAGCTGGACCATTGCCCAGGGGTGAAGGAGCGAGTGCTTTGCCCCATCCTTAGTCTGATTCCACCCATACAGAGATTCACACCTGTCCCATGCCTTCTCTTGATGCCAGCTCCCTTGAGGTCTGGCCTCTCCAGAGACCCGAGGGAACAGCAAATGGCTGTACAGAAAAGGCGGCAGTCATTCGTGCGATCATCCATTCGTGGTCTCCCGTGCCAGTGAGGCCGGCAGGTATTTACAAGTGAATGAGTTTCTGTATCCCAGGGCTACAGAGAGGGCCACACCCAGAGTGGGGACATTAGGAGGACTTTCACTAGGCAGAGCTTTCTAGCTTTTAGGTGGAGGAAGGCAGTGATTGGTCCAAGGGGATTCTATTACCCCCACCATCTCATACCTGGGGGTATGTGGCAGCATCCTGCGGACGAAAAGAAGCCACGGGCTAAGTGTGGCACCTTTTCCTGGAATGTGAATTTTAATGAAAGATTTTGGGGAAAACTGAAATCATATAGACATAAATGTGCCTTAGAACCAGAGTATGCTGGGTTGGGTCATTGGTACCCTTGCTTTTTTCATTTCCTTAGCGCAGAAGGCTATTAACATCCAAGTAAGTGGATCCCTGAACTAGTTTATTGTAATCTTGACCCATGTATATCAATTCTGAATGGAAAGAAGGAGGTGGCAGTTAGCTGGCACACCATTGCTAGGAATTAATATACTTTTCTTCTGATTTCCTTTTTATTCCTTTTCCCTTTTCTCCCCTCCTTCCACTTCTTTCCCTCCTTCTTTTTGCGTCCATCCTATTGAGGCAAGTCATACCTCTCTGATTCCTAGTGCCCTCACTCTCAGGGTGTTGGGAGGGAACACGGTATGTCCATTGCTGCCTCCTCGAGTGCATAAGCTGGTAATTGGGCTTCTCTTCCATTCAGTTCCCACAGCCAGAGGTGCGTCTTGGCTTCACCCGGAGTGCTTTCCTTTAGGCAGTGGATGAGCTCGGCCTCTGGGTGAAACATCTTCGGCCATTAAAGAAAACATCCTGCCCGCCCTTCCCTCTGGTTGCCCTCACCAGCTGTGGCTTTATTTGATATGATTTTTCAAATCATGAGCTCATCCAGGAGGCGTCAGTGGGAGGGTCAACAGAGGTTATCCTGGAGGTATCCTAGGATTCACAATGCGGTTTGCAGACGGACTTGCTGAGCCAAAGTCCAGCCCTTCTGATCGTTCTGCAGTGTGGCCTGCCCCGGCCTGATGTACCTTTCTTGGTAGAGCCTCACTTTGCCACCGATATTTATCTTTAAAAATGGGGTGGTGGTGGCAGGAAAGAGAGCTGGGAGCCAGAAGTCATTGGCCCAGGTTTCTGGCTCCATGCTCGTTTTATGGAAGAAAGCTTGTCTCCTCAATCTGAATTGAGTGTCACAGCTTGTTTAGAGAGAACTAGGGCTTCCTGTCCTGTGTTCCTCACTCCCCTTTTGGCACTTGTTCCCTTGAATCCAAAAGCCTAGTGCTCTTGGTCTGCCTTGGGGAACCACAGTGCAGTGTGTATGGCAAGGGAAGGCCCTCAGACATCCTGGGATCCAGGCTTGCTCTGCCTTTGCTGCATGGCCTGGGGCAGAGAGAGATGCACCTTTGGTGGGCTGCGGCCCCCAGCATTTACAGATATGAGGGATATGGTGCTTCACTGGAAGAGTTATGAGGATTAAGTGACAATAGGTAAAACATTACCTGGGGAGATGACTGACTCGTGGTGGTGATCAGAACAGTCGGTCCCTTTCTTTTTGCAGCTATGGAGAAGGGAGATGATAGACTGGTCCACGCTAGCAGTGGATCAGTGATACTGCTCCTCTGTATCAGCCTCCCTCACCCAGCTCTTCACTATCCAGGAGATGCTTAAAACTTGGATTCCTCAGTGTCCTGGCCTGTACCTGAGAGATCTTCCTGCTTCTCTATCGTGTATTTTTCTTACCTCCCCAGACCCGTGGAATCCAGAGAACTCTTTCCAGTCTGAACCTTAGCACTGGGGCAAAGGTCAACGGGAATATGCTCCTATTTCTTCCAGAGTCAAAGCACCTGAAGTACACATGGTTTGTAGCTCAGATTTGGTTCCTCTGCAAGTTTCTGAGCACCTGTCACATATCAGGCACAATTGGCACTGGAGATGTAAGCTCCAGGAGGTTAGAGTCCTATCTGTTTTGTTCACTGTTATGTTTATGAGCCTGACACAGGCAACAGATGAATAATATCATTTCAGACAAATACTATGAAGAAAATACAGTAAGGCGTATGGTAGAAAGTGCCTGTTTTTAAGTTAATTGTTCAGCAGAGTCTCTCTAGAAAGGTGATATTTAAGCTGAGAGTTATGACGAGGCAGAGCCATGTGGTGGAAGGGGCTGCAGGGTGGCAAATTCAAAGGCCCCGAGGAGAGTAAAGGAGGCTGGATTGCAGTATGCTGGGGATGGAAAGGGATGGGCCTGTGGAGAGGACACGCAGGGTTTGACAGCCTCGCTGAAGACCTCAGGCTTTATTCTTAATGTGATGGAAGACTTTAAGCGGGGAGTGGCATCTCATGTACTTTGTCAAAGAAGCACTGTGCCTGCTGTTTAGCGAGTGATTGGCGAAGGTTGAGAGTAGAAGCAGTGGAGACCAGGTAAGAGGGGGCAGGCACAGTCCAGGAGAGAAGGGGAAGGGGCGGGGTGAGATGGGAAGTGTCAGATCCAGGGTATCTTTTGGAGGCAGAGCTAATGGACTTGCTGATGGGTTGGATGTGGATGTGAGGGAAAGAAAGGAAGCCGGGACATCTTCTAGGCTTTTGGCTCAGCAATCAAGTGGACAGAGGCATCATTTTCTGAGATGGAAAACACTAGGAAAGAAACAGGTGGTGGGTAGAGTAGGATTCTAGAGTTCAGTTTGGTCTTTTAAACGTTTAATGTATGTATTAGATACCAAAACAAAGACGTTAATAAATTGGACATGTGGATCTAGATCTCAGTGGACTGTTACTTATATGAGGGTTACAGCTGTAAGATCACATCAGGGGCTGCATGTGTTGTGTGTGTGGGTGTGTGTGTAAAGAGAGAGCCAAGTAAGAAGCCGGGGCCCTGCATCATTTACAGGTGGGCGGAGGAGCAGAGTCAGTGAACTAAACAGTGAAGAGGCAAGGGAAGGAGAAAGACCAGGAGTGTGGTCAGCAAAGCTAAGTTGTTTTGGAAACCTGCCTTCTAACAGCGCATTCACGAAGCGGGAGACTTTTCATTCTGAATGCACCTTGGTTTGATTTGGTTACTTGGCTTCCAGAGGTTCTTGGCTTTTATCTTGCCCGTTCCATCTGGGTGCAGAGTATTGTTAAATGATTAAATTGATATAAATTATTCACTGGTCTATCTTTTAATGTTTTTCTTCTGCTGTCTGGATACCCTCTACGCAGTGCCGGGCTCAGTGGCGGGCACCAAGAATAGCAATGATGACAGTTAGCATTTGTATAACGCCTGGTAGCTGTAAATGTACTTGGGTACTCACCACCCAACTACTCATACACTTGCTCTGGTTGCTTCTGGGGAAAGGATCAGGTGAGAATCCCTTGGCTAGGAATTAAGTCTCTACTATGACACGACTCTGACCTGCCTTTTGAACTTCCTTCCCATCACACCTGCCCACAAGTCCCTGGCTTCAACCCAGCCGATGGCCTTGCACTTTCTTGCCTGGACTGTCAGCCCTGTCCCACACCTGCTTCTGGTCATGCAGGTCAGGTTCTCTTCAGGGACTCCAGCAAGAGAGCGCTCCTGTTTCAGCATCTCTGAGGGCTGGTCCCACTCACTCATTTAATTCTGTGTTGATTTCCAGTAACTCTACATCTTGCCACTTAGCTTTAATTGATGGTGAATGTTGCCTTTTTTATGCTTTGTCTGCTTAACTGTGCTGCTAGCTCTCCAAGGGCAAAAACATGCCTTAGAAGACTTCCTTCCCATGGTGTGCCTGGCAGTGTCATCTTCTGCCCACATAAGGGGTTTAGTATCTGGAGTTTTTCTCCTTTGACACCCTTGCGCAGTCAGACAGGCAGTTCTTACAAATAAGGAAAATGAAGAGGAAGCGGGCCTTCCTTGGGAAGGACGTGGCTCGTCCCGGGTCACCCAGCAGGTAGTGACGGGGCTGGGACCAGCATTCAGACTACCAACTCCCATTTCCAGCCTTCTTTCAGACCCTACTCCCTGAGCACCAGACCATTCACTGTCTACTGTTGGCACCTACGTAGGCTGTGCTGCTCTCCCACCAGCTTACAATGCTCCACAGACTTTGGACTGAATCCCTGAAGCTTGTAAGAGCCTTGCTGGACTGTGGCCTCTTTCCTCTTTCCACACAGGTCAGAGGCAAATGCTAAGCACTATTTAACCTTTTCTCTTTTATAATGGGTTTTGGTTATATAAGCTACAAGCGTGTGTTTGCTGTATTTTCCCCCGGCAGTCACAGCCTGCCTTTCCTTCGTAGCATCTGCTCCTGCAGGGCTGAGATCAGTGTTTTCTGGAGCCTGTGGAGAGGTTTTGAGAGGTTCCAAGGAGACCTTGAGGACTTCTAGTTACTTCT
>NW_006792448.1:1368991-1402087 GCF_000442215.2 Lipotes vexillifer
TCTTTCCCTTCAGGCCAAGCCTTGTGGCGATTGCTTATTCCTCGTTATGGAAGATGGATTGATAGCCTGTGTGATGCAGTGCATTCTGGATCAAGTGTTGATTTGTCCCTTGTTAACAGACAGGGCAGGGGTCTGGGACTTTGTGGAATGTCCCTTGGATGCGGACCTGGGCTAAGGATCCTGCTCTCAGTGTTCTTCCATTTAGCTTTAGAGAAACACAAAACAGTGCATTTACACACACATTGTTGCATCCGAGCTTTCTGATCTGCAGGGGCCA
This sequence comes from Lipotes vexillifer, assembly GCF_000442215.2. Classification (NCBI taxonomy): domain Eukaryota; kingdom Metazoa; phylum Chordata; class Mammalia; order Artiodactyla; family Lipotidae; genus Lipotes; species Lipotes vexillifer. The sequence continues at coordinate 1,369,269 of NW_006792448.1, forward strand.
GAAATTCCCACAGAATCAGTTCTGACAGATAAGACTTAAGAAGTTACAGGAGCTCTGGTTGTGCTAACTCTGCAGAGAGAAGTGCAGCGTCGTCAGACCTCAGCACTGGAGTTCGAAGACAGAGCTGCTCTTCCACATGCCCAGATATTCTCAAGCTGGGTGACGGCCCTGAGCTGATAAGTTATTTAGATAGGACTATATGTAGTGTTCCTGGCAGGAGAGAAGCTCTAATTTCTTGCTATGAGAATCAGGAATATACAGTGCTAGGGTGCATCCATTCATCCAGCACGTACTGAAATAGTTTCCAGGCACTATCCTATGTGCATGGCATTGAAGATAAATGACATTTTATTCCTACGCCAGAGGGAAGGGAAACATCTATACAAGCGAATGTAGTACAGTTAAAGGCTGTTATAGTGAAAACACAAGAGAGGGACCACTTGGGTCAGCAGGAGCAAAAAGACTCAACAAGGAGGGTAAGATTTAAGCTGGACCTTAAAGGTGAATAGCAGTGGGGAAGGTGGAGGAGGGGAGGAAGACGTTTGAGGCAGAGGAAGAAACAGAGCAGGAAAACTCGCGAGGTATTTGGAAACACAAGGTTAGTGAGGCTGGAGTGCGGGAAAGGTGTGGGGGAGGGTCGGGGTGTGGCGGGAAGAGTTGTTTGGGCCAGATTGCGAACCATCTGAATATGAACTTTATCCTGTAAGCAGCATGGACATTTAAAGCAGGGGGATGACTTCATGAGTGGGGTGGGTATATCTTTTAAGGATGATAACTGTAGAACAAACGTTCTCAACCTTGGCACTGTTATTGTTTCAGGCTACGTCACTTTCGTTGGGGGGTGCGGTCCTGGGCACTGTAGTAACATCCCTGGCCTCTACCTACTAGAAGCTAACAGCACCCTCTCCCCGCCAACCCAGAGGGACCACCAAAAATGTCTCAAGGCGTTGCCAGATGTCCCCCTTGGGACAAGTTTACCCCCTAACCCCTCTTGAGAACTGCTGCTCCAGAAGCAAGCAGCCTAGAAAATCAGCTGGAGTTGGGAGATTGGAGTCAGGCAGACCAATTAGAAGTAGATTGTAATATTTCACATAAAAGTCGCAGTCCTGAACTAAGGCAGCAGAGCAGGAATTGAGAGGACGTGCTGAATTCAAGGGAGCTGTCAACAGTGTCTGGCATGTTCTAGGTGCCTGAACAAATGGGGTTGAGCTAACAGGTCTTGATTGGGATTCCTTAATTAAGCTTCGAATATTGGGTATGGCTTGGAGGGTTGGAAGGAGCCCTGGCTGGAGAGTCAGCTCTGTTGCTGGGTCTGTTCTTTTTTAGGGGCCTGAGTTGGCCAAGTCCCTTAACATCCCTGGATCTCGGTGTCCTTCATCTGTAAAATGTGTCTGAGGCCACCTGTGCCTCTATCTCATGGAATTCTAAGACTTCACATTTGTGAAAGCCCTTTGAAAACAGCAGTACACTTTCTAAATGAACAGTTGTTTTCTCTCTTCACATGCTTAGGAGCGAGGGCAGTGGGGATGAGATTACACAAGACGCAAATGGAAAGGGGGGAGATCACGGATGCCTTGTCAAGCTGGGGGCTAGCGGAAATGAGGCTGGGCTTCGTTAAGCTCATGAAGCCCTTGAATGTGCGATGGGATGTTGGCATTTGGCAGGGAGACATTTGCTTGCATTTTGGTGATTAACATCTCAGCTGTGAGTGGTGGAACTCTGTCATAACATGATGCAGTTCTTCATCCTTCTGTCAGCCGTAAAACAGACTCTAGAACTAAGTGTCAACCAAAATATGAAGGTGATGTGTTAAACACAGGCAGATGGTGGATACAGCAGGGGAGGAAGGGCCAATAAGTGGTCTATTTTAAACATCTCATGATTATTTTTTATCAGGGAACTTTTCGTGTTTCACTTGTTCCCTGTTGGTTCCCAGGACACTTTTAACTCTAGAGAGCGGTGTGCTCTAGGGCTAGACACTGATTTTTCTGGGGGCCTTGTTTGCCTCCTTTGCTAAATAAGGAGACAACTTTATTGACCTAAAAACAAAGCACTGAACTCATGGGCTCCTGTAGTCTCTGTGATCAGAGGGAGGCCCTTCTGTTGAACCACAAACCATGATCTTTCCCTGGATGTAATGGAGGCTGATTTTTACCATAGGCAGCCCTCTTACTGGGAAGCAGGAAGGTGATGGAACGATAAATGCAGCATAGTGTTTAGTGCTTTTTAGTTCAGCCTACTTAGTGAGAAAACCAAGGCTTGGAGCTTTGAATGATTTGTCCAAGACAGTTCTGCTGTTTGGTTGCTGAGGGAGGTCTGTGCCCCTTCGTACCCTGCCACCAGACCAGCACTTTGTCCGCCACAGACACAAGTGCCTTTTGCTGGACATTTCCAGCTCTGGGTTCTTGGCTGTCTTGGAAAGAATAACTGGGACACAGCCTGTGTCCAGAACCACGGTGATTGCTTTTCTTTCCTTTTCTCTCCTTTTGGACATTTTCAGCTCATTTAAGGTGGGGACTGCTTGCATCAGTTGCCTTTGTTGGAGTTTTGGTTGTTCTGTTTCTTATGTTTCCTCAGGCCCTCATCTGTGCTGTGCTGGGTCTCCAAGAAGGCCCTGGAACCAGGGACATGGTCGGGGCCACTGGGAAAGGCTAGAGCTGTAGACCTGGGATGCATCCCTATTTTAACACCTATATGGTACTGGAAAGAATACGGTGTGACTCGGGCTTTGCCTGGAACCTGGATGATTTGAACACCTTGCATGTGTACCTGTTTTAAGACCTGGGAAGTGCACCTGTGAAAATAGAGTTTGCACACCTGTTTCACTACCAACCATTAATCCAGTAACGCATTTGCCAAAAGCTTATTGGTTTTCTATTATGGAAGACATTTGTGTGCACATTTGTGTGCAAATGAGAGTTTTGTTGAAGAAGGGGACTTACTCATGTTGCCCCAGAGTTTCTAGGCAACTCTAGATTTAAAATGTTTGCAGTTTAAAAATGTTGTACACATAACTTTTCTAGAACACGCTTATGGTATATACTTTGTAAGGCACAAAGTACCAGAAAGACTGGAGTACTTCTTTGTCACCTTCCCCTATGGGTCGCCGGGTTATTAATAGTAGCAACGATAACTCAGACCCTCAACAACAGCCATTCCAAGCAGCACCACTCACCTGATGGCGTATATATATATATATATATATATATATATATATATATATATATATATATAAAAATATATATATATATATGTTCCCATATCTCTTCCCTCTTTGTCTCCCTCCCTCCCACCCTCCCTATCCCACCCCTCCAGACAGCCACAAAGAACCGAGCCGGTTTCCCTGTGCCATGCGGCTGCTTCCCACTGGCTATCTACCTTACGTTTGTTAGTATATATATGTCCATGTCTCTCTCTCGCCCTAACACACCTCACCCTTCCCCCTCCCCATATCCTCAAGTCTGTTCTCCAGTAGGTCTCTGTCTTTATTCCTGTTTTACCCCTAGGTTCTTCATAACATTTTTTCCCTTAAATTTCCATATATATGTGTTAGCATACGGTATTTGTCTTTCTCTTTCTGACTTACCTCACTCTGTATGACAGACTCTAGGTCTATCCACCTCATTACAAATAGCTCAATTTCGTTTCTTTTTATGGCTGAGTAATATTCCATTGTATATATGTGCCACATCTGTTTTATCCATTCATCCGATGATGGACACTTAGGTTGTCCATCTTCTGGCTATTGTAAATAGAGCTGCAATGAACATTTTGGTACATGACATTATGGTTGCATTATGGTTTTCTCAGGGTACATGCCCAGTAGTGGGATTTTTGGGTCATATGGTAGTTCTATTTGTAATTTTTTAAGGAACCTCCATACTGTTCTCCATAGTGGCTGTACCAATTCACATTCCCACCAGCAGTGCAAGAGTGTTCCCTTTTCTCCACACCCTCTCCAGCATTTATTGTTTCTAGATTTTTTGATGATGGCCGTTCTGACTGGTGTGAGATGATATCTCGTTGTAGTTTTGATTTGCATTTCTCTAATGATTAATGATGTTGAGCATTCTTTCATGTGTTTGTTGGCAGTCTGTATATCTTCTTTGGAGAAATGTCTATTTAGGTCTTCTGCCCATTTTTGGATTGGGTTGTTTGTTTTTTTGTTATTGAGCTGCATGAGCTGCCTGTAAATTTTAGAGATTAATCCTTTGTCAGTTGATTCATTTGCAAATATTTTCTCCCATTCTGAGGGTTGTCTTTTGGTCTTGTTTATGGTTTCCTTTGCTGTGCAAAAGCTTTGAAGTTTCATTAGGTCCCATTTGTTTATTTTTGTTTTTATCTCCATTACTCTAGGAGAGGTGGGTCAAAGGATCTTGCTGTGATTTATGTCACAGAGTGTTCTGGCTATGTTTTCCTCTAAGCGTTTGATAGGTTCTGGCCTTACGTTTAGGTCTTTAATCCATTTTGAGTTTATTTTTGTGTATGGTGTTAGGGAGTGATCTAATCTCATACTTCTACATGTACTTGTCCAGTTTTCCCAGCACCACTTATTGAAGAGGCTGTCCTTTCTCCACTGTACATTCCTGCCTCCTTTATCAAAGATAAGGTGACCATATGTGCGTGGGTTTATCTCTGGGCTTTCTAACCTGTTGCATTGATCTATATTTCTGTTTTTGTGACAGTACCATACTGTCTTGATTACTGTAGCTTTGTAGTATAGTCTGAGGTCAGGGAGCCTGATTCCTCCAGCTCCATTTTTTGTTCTCAAGATTGCTTTGGCTATTCGGGGTCTTTTGTGTTTCCATACAAATTCTGAAATTTTTTGTTCTAGTTCTGTGAAAAATGCCAGTGGTAGTTTGATAGGGATTGCCTTGAATCTGTAGATTGTTTTGGGTAGTAGAGTCATTTTCACAATGTTGAGTCTTCGAATCGAAGAACATGGTATATCTCTCCATCTATTTGTATCATCTTTAATTTCTTTCATCAGTGTCTTATAATTTTCTGCAAGCAGGTCTTTTGTCTCCTTAGGTAGGTTTATTCCTAGATATTTTATTCTTTTTGTTACAGTGGTAAATGGGAGTGTTTTCTTGATTTCAGTTTCAGATTTTTCATCATTAGTGTATAGGAATGCCAGAGATTTCTGTGCATTAATTTTGTATCCTGCTACTTTACCAAATTCATTGATTAGCTCTAGTAGTTTTCTGGTAGCATCTTTAGGATTCTCTATGTATAGTATCATGTCATCTGCAAACAGTGACAGCTTTACTTCTTCTTTTCCGATGTGAATTTCTTTAATTTCCTTTTCTTCTCTGATTGCTGTGGCTAAAACTTCCAAAACTATGTTGAATAAGAGTGGTGAGAATTGGCAACCTTGTCTTGTTCCTGATCTTGGTGGAAAAGGTTTCAGTTTTTCACCATTGAGGATGAGGTTGGCTGTGCGTTTGTCATATATGGCCTTTATTATGTTGAGGGAAGTTCCCTCTATGCCTACTTTCTGGAGGGTTTTTATCATAAATGGGTGTTGAATTTTGTCGAAAGTTTTCTCTGCATCTATTGAGATGACCATATGGTTTTTCTCCTTCAATTTGTTAATATGGTGTATCACGTTGATTGATTTACGTATATTGAAGAATCCTTACAATGCTGGAATAAACCCCACTTGATCATGGTGTATGATCCTTTTAATGTGCTGTTGGATTCTGTCTGCTAGTATTTTGTTGAGGATTTTTGCATCTATGTTCACCAGTGATATTGGCCTGTAGTTTTCTTTCTTTGTGACATTGTTGTCTGGTTTTCTTATCAGGGTTGGTGGTGGCCTTGTAGAATGAGTTTGGGAGAGTTCCTCCCTCTGCTATTTTTTGGAAGAGTTTGAGAAGGATAGGTGTTAGCTCTTCTCTAAATGTTTGATAGGATTCGCCTGTGAAGCCATCTGGTCCTGGGCTTTTGTTTGTTGGAAGATTTTTAATCACAGTTTCAATTTCAGTGCTTGTGATTGGTCTGTTCATATTTTCTATTTCTTCCTGGTTCAGTCTTGGCAGGTTGTGCATTTCTAAGAATTTGTCCATTTCTTCCAGGTTGTCCATTTTATTGGCATAGAGTTGCTTGTAGTAATCCCTCATGATCTTTCGTATTTCTGCAGTGTCAGTTGTTGCTTCTCCTTTCTCATTTCTAATTCTGTTGATTTGAGTCTTCTCCCTTTTTTCCTGATGAGTCTGGCTAATGGTTTATCAATTTTGTTTATCTTCTCAAAGAACCTGCTTTTAGTTTTATTGATCTTTGCTATCGTTTCCTTCATTTCTTTTTCATTTTTTCTCATCTGATCTTTATGATTTCTTTTCTTCTGCTAACTTTGGGAATTTTTGTTCTTCTTTCTCTAGTTGCTTTAGGTGCAAGGTTAGGTAGTTTATTTGGGATGTTTCCTGTTTCTTAAGGTAGGATTGTATTGGTATAAACTTGCCTCTTAGAACTGCTTTTGCTGCATCCCGTAGGTTTTGGGTCATCGTGTCTCCATTGTCATTTGTTTCTAGGTATTTTTTGATTTCTTCAGTGGTCACTTCATTATTAAGTAGTGTATTGTTTAGCCTCCATGTGTTTGTATTTTTTACAGATCTTTTCCTGTAATTGATATCTAGTCTCATAGCGTTGTGGTTGGAAAAGATACTTGATACGATTTCAGTTTTCTTAAATTATCAAGGCTAGATTTGTGACCCAAGATATGATCTATCCTGGAGAATGTTCCGTGAGCACTTGAGAAAAATGTGTATTCTGTTGTTTTTGGATGGAATTTCCTATAAATATCAATTAAGTGCATCTTGTTTAATGTATCATTTAAAGCTTGTGTTTCCTTATTAATTTTCATTTTGGTTGATCTGTCCATTGGTGAAAGTGGGGTGTTAAAGTCTCCTACTATGATTGTGTTACTGTCAATTTCCCCTTTTATGGCTGTTAGTATTTGCCTTATGTTTTGAGGTGCTCCTATGTTGGGTGCATAAATATTTACAATGTTATATCTTCTTCTTGGATCGATCCCTTGATCATTATATAGTGTCCTTCTTTGTCTCTTGTAATAGTCTTTATTTTAAAGTCTTTTCTTTCTGATATGAGAATTGATACTCCAGCTTTCTTTTGGTTTCCATTTGCATGGAATATCTTTTTCCATCCCCTCACTTTCAGTCTGTATGTGTCCCTAGGTCTTACGTGGGTCTCTTGTAGACAGCATATATATGGGTCTTGTTTTTGTATCCATTCAGACAGTCTGTGTCCTTTGTTGGGAGCATTTAATCCATTTACATTTAAGGTAATTATCGATATGTATGTTCCTATTCCCATTTTCTTAATTGTTTTGGGTTTGTTATTGTAGGTCTTTTCCTTCTCTTGTGTTTCTTGCCTAGAGAAGTTCGTTTAGCCCTTGTTGTGAAGCTGGTTTGGTGGTGCTGAACTCTCTCAGCTTTTGCTTGTTTGTAAAGGTTGTAATTTCTCCATCAAATATGAATGATATCCTTGCTGGGTAGAGTAATCTTGGTTGTAGGTTTTTCTCCTTCATCACTTTAAATATGTCCTGCCACTCCCTTTTGGCTTGCAGAGTTTCTGCTGAAAGATCAGCTCTTAACCTTATGGGGATTCCCTTGTGTGTTATTTGTTGTTTTTCCCTTGCTGCTTTTAATATGTTTTCTTTGTATTTAATTTTTGATAGTTTGATTAATGTGTGTGTTGGAGTGTTTCTCCTTGGATTTATCCTGTATGGGACTCTCTGTGCTTCCTGGACTTGATTAACTATTTCCTTTCCCATATTAGGGAAGTTTTCAACTATAATCTCTTCAAATATTTTCTCAGTCCCTTTTTGTCTTCATCTTCTCGGACCCCTATAATTTGAATGTTGGTGCATTTAATGTTGTCCCAGAGGTGTCTGCGACTGTCCTCAGTTCTTTGCATTCTTTTCCCTTTATTCTGCTCTGCACTAGTTATTTTCACTATTTTATCTACCTGGTCACTTATCCGTTCTTCTGCCTCAGTTATTCTGCTACTGGTCCCTTCTAGAGTATTTTTAATTTCATTTATTGTGTTGTTTATCATTGCTTGTTTCATATTTAGTTCTTCTAGGTCCTTGTTAAATGTTTCTTGCATTTTCTCTATTCTATTTCCATGATTTTGGATCATCTTTACTACCATTATTCTCAATTGTTTTTCAGGTAGAGTGCCTATTTCCTCTTCATTTGTTAGGTCTGGTGGGTTTTTATCTTGCTCCTGCATCTGCTGTGTGTTTTTCTATCTTTTCATTTTGCTTATCTAACTGTGTTTGGGGTCTCCTTTTCACAGGCTGCAGGTTCGTAGTTCCCGTTGTTTTTGGTGTCTGTCCCCAATGGCTAAGTTTGGTTCAGTGGGTTGTGTAGGCTTCCTGGTGGATAGGACTGGTGCCTGTGTTCTGGTGGATGAGGCTGGATCTTGTCTTTCTGGTGGGCAGGTCCACGTCTGGTGGTGTGTTTGGGGGTGTCTGTGGCCTTATTATGATTTTAGGCAGCCTCTCTGCTAATGGGTGGGGTTGTGTTGCTGTCCTGCTAGTTGTTTGGCAAAGGGTGTCCAGCACTGTAGCTTGCTGGTCGTTGAGTGAAGCTGGGTGTTGGTGTTGAGATGGAGATCTCTGGGAGATTTTCGCCGTTTGATATTACATGGAGCTGAGAGGTCTCTTGTGGACCAGTGTCCTGAAGTTGGCTCTCCCACCTCAGTGGCACAGCCTTGACGCCTGGCTGGAGCACCAAGAGACCAGGCGGCAAACACAGAGTAGCTGAATACAGGCAAGAAAGCGCTTTAGGAATCACATTTCCAGACGATCCGGGTGCTCCCACCGTGCAGCTGCTCGGCGTGTCTGGTTGGAGAGGGAGAGGACGTGAAGGAAATGTTCTCTCCTCCAATGTATAGACTGGTGCGCGGCTGTGTGTGGGTCGGGGGGGTAGAGAGAGAGAAGGACAGTAATAACCTGGGCGAGGGTGCGTGGTGCTCACGGGCCCTGGAGTCGCTAGCCAAGGCACCTCACCTGATGGTATATTAATGCTGCTCACGTGAGTTGAAGTGGCAGCAGGCAAAGGCTTCCACTTCTACATCCAAAATTAGCTCCAGCAATGAATTACCCATGTACAGATTGAACAGGAAATACCACTCTCCCCTCACCGTTGGTCCCCTCACTCATTTCCTACCTTCTCCTCAAATGGTTTTTCATGATGCTACCTGTTTGGGGGCAGGGAGGAGTTTTAGATTGAGAAGATGATCCACATTCTCTCATTTTATACTTGAGATGAACCTTTCCCACCCATAATCCTTAAGAATAGAGCATATAAACGGGGCATTTCACACCAACTGCATCTGTCCTTCGCTCCCTTTTCTAAAACTCTCCTAAGTTTTCTCTGGTTAGTAACATAGGGTCAGGTCAGCAATTCTTTCAAGCTGCAGACTCACTTTTCAGCTGGACCAGAAGTGACATTTCAGCATAAAACTACATCTGAACTGGTCCCTAAAATGCAATCCTTCGACTTAGAGGAAATGAATTAGCCATGATCATCATAGAGAATCTATGGCTATCCCACAGTAGTTTTGTTTGATATTAACAGTGGATAGAACTCTCCAAAGAATGATTCCATTCCAAATAGGCAGTGATTCCTCTCAGAACCAGGGTGGAAAGCAGAGGCATCATTGTCAGGACTTTGGTTAATGGTGACTTAAACAGCAGATACCCACTTAACTTCCTAGCTCTAAAGTCACAAGCAGTTTCATGGCTGCTACTCAGTATGCGTCTGTTGGTTCTGGAACAATTTCTTCCTCTCTCCTGAGGTCTCAGAAGTTTAGACGCTATTATTGCGCCTGTTTGCTGATATACCAGATTGAATATCCCCTCTTCATTCTTAGTGTCAAACTTTTCCACTCAACTCTCTGAAACTGCAAATAAGCTCCACATGGCAAAACACAGTGGAAAAGATTGGGTGGCATGGTTGAGAATGATAGAATAATAAATGAATAAAGAAGATTCAAAAGCTGAACAAGTGTATCACTAAAAAAGAGAATGGTGGAAATGGCAGCTTAGCAGTATGGAATGAGGAAATACTGAGTGAATGAAGTAATAGGAACACCCAGGGGTAGAATTTCAAGGATGGGTTATTTGGGGTGAGGGACAGGATAAATGGTGTTGTTGATTTTGTGTTCATCGTGTGTGCTCACGTGAGGACCAAGGAAAAGTCACGTTGGAAGTTTTAACTACACTCTCATATATGGAGGATTCTTTTTCCTTATATATCAATCTATAAGTACTGATCTTTTTTTTTCTTCCAGTTTTATTGAGATATAGTTGCTGTACAGCATTGTATAAGTTTGGGGTATGTGGCATAATGCTTTGATTTACATACATCATGCAGTGGTTATAAGTTTAGTGAACATCCATCATCGCATAGGTACAAAATTAAAGACACAGAAAAAATTAAAAATGTTTTCTTGTGCTGAAACTCTTAGGCTTTACTCTCTTAACAACTTTCATATATAACCTACAGCAGTGTTATATTACGTCGTACATTATATCCCTAGTACTTATCTTATGACTGGACGTTTGTTCCTTTTGACTGCCTTCATCCAATTCCCCCTCCTCTCAACCCCCCTCCTTTGATAACCACAAATCTGATCTCTTTTTCTATGAGTTTGTTTTTGAAGTGTGATTGAACTACAACATTATGTTAGTTCCTGTTACATAACACAGTGATTTGATATTTCTGTACATTTCAAAATGATCATCATGATAAGTGTAGTTACCATCTGTCACCATACAAAGATATTACATAGTTATTGACTATATTCACCACACTGTGTATTTCATACCTGTGACTCATTTATTTTGTAGCTGGAAGTTTGTATCTCTTAATCTCCCTCACCTATTTCTTTCCTCCCCCATCCCCTCCTCTCTGTTCTTTGTGTCTGTAATGCTATATCTGTTTTGTTTGTTCATTTGCTTTGTTTTTTAGATTCCACATATAAGTGAAATCATACAGTATTGGTCTTTCTCTGACTTATTTCACTTAGCATAATATCCTTTGGGTCCATCCATCTTGTTGAAAATGGCAAGATTTCATTCTTTTTGTGGCCGAGTGATATTCCATTGTGTATGTATGTGCCACATCTTCTTTATCTGTTCATCTGTTGATGGGCACTTAGGTTGCTTCCATATCTTGGCAAGTGTAAATAATGCTGTGAACACAGGGGTGCACATATCTTTTTGAATTAGTGTTTTCATTTTCTTTGGTTAGATACCCAGGAGTAGAATTGCTGGATCATGTGGTAATTCTATTTTTAATTTTTTTGAGGAATCTCCATACTGTTTTCCACAGTGGCTGCACCAGTTTACATTCCCACCTATACTGCACGTGGGTTTCCTTTTCTCTACATCCTCGACAGTGTTTGTTATTTGTTGTCATTTTGTTAATGGCCATTCTGACTGGTGTGAGTTGATATCTCCTTGTGGCTTTGATTCATATTTCCCTGATGATTAGTGATGTTGAGCATAGTTTTATGTGTGTGTTGGTCTTCTGTATGTCTTCCTTGGGAAAATGATTATTCAGATCCTCTGCCAATTTTTTAATTAGGCTGTTTTTTTGATGTTGAGTTGTATGAGTTCTTTGTATATTTTAGATATTAACCCCTTATCGGATATATTGTGTGCAAGTATTTTCTCCTATTCAGATATATTGTGTGCAAATATTTTCTCCTATTCAGCCTTTTTGTTTTGTTGATAGTTTTCTTTGCTATGCAAAAGCTTTTTATATTGATGTCACACCATGCACAAAAATAATTCAAAATGGTTTAAAAACATAAATTGAAGACCTGAAACCATAAAGCTTTTAGAAGAAAACATAGGCAGTACATTCCTGGATGTTGGTCTCAGCAATATTTTTTTGGATATGTCTATTTAGGCAAGGGAAACAGAAGCAAAAATAAACAAATGGGATACCTCCTCATGTTTAAAACCCTTGCATTGGCCATGGATAATATTTTAAAAAAAAATGTGGCTCCCCAGCACCTTCTGCATCTTTCCCCAGTGTCATTTTGAGCCCTTTCCTCCTGCACTGTGTCCCACCCAGAGTGGCCTTCTTTCATCCTTCAGTGAGCACTCTTCCTTCCTGTTCCAGGCTTGTCACACAGATAACCTCTCAGTCTAGAACACCCCTCCCTCCTCAATATGTCTAGCCAGCTCCTTGGCCATCTAGGATTTAGCTTGAATCTTGCTTTTTCAACAAAGCCTTTCCTGATGATCCAGACTAGGTTAGGGCCCCCAACTACATGCTGTGAATGTCTGTGCTGTCCAAGCAGTTCTGACCATTACAGTAGACTAATTGCATAAAGTGGTCTGACATCCTTGAAGATAGGGACCTGTCTTTTTTTTCTGTGTCCCAGCACCTTACACAGTGCCTGTCATGTGGCAGGTGTTCAGTAAATACTGATGGATGAATGAATGGACTAGAGTGTGTGTTCTGGTCGGGGGGCCTTGTAGCTTATGTGGGACATGTCCCAGTTGAAGAATATTTACAGAATAGCCTCAAAGACGAAGTGTTTGAATACTGGTGACGGGAAGGCCAGAATGCTTTATCCTGGGAAAGGAAGGTTGGGAGCTGGCTTGAGTCCCAAATGCAAGTGTGTAAGGCATTTAAGTTCTAAGATAGATGATCTCTTAAAGACAAAGCAAGAGCAGAAGTGTTCTTCAGAAAAGAGTAGTGTCCCAATGCTTTCTCAGTTATTTATTTTTGATCAGTGAAGTTCTGTTTGCAGAAGCCAGCTTAGCCTGAAATGGCTTCAGTCAGTGCTGAATTTGGTTTCTTAGAGAGGTCTATTAATGGAACAGGGTTTAAATTAAAAAATGGAAGCAAACTTAACTTTGGTGAATATTTCTAGGACTGTGACTTGCTAATAAGCATTGTGGTGAGTGTAAACTATTAAGACTGTTTCTTTGGGAAAAACAATATAGTAGTCTTCGACTGTGGAGATCAGGAGTATATACCTGCAGGAAGGAGGAAAACAACTGCCCAGTGATGGCATCATATATGGATTTTAAAAGTTGAGGTATTTCAAAGAGCTTAGGTGGAAATATGAAGATGGTGTGTTCTGGGAAACTGTCTTAAATGACTTAAAGATTTGTAATAATATGATTGTGGAGTATTTAATTTACATACTAATTTGCCCTGTACAGGGAGAGTCCACAGTCTAGGAGCGGTAGTCATGTTGCTGGAAGTGGAATTCCAACAAAGCTTTAGCTTCTTGAGAAGATTCAGACATATATTTAGCTGCATGAAATGTATTAGCTTTGAGTAAATCTTTTCTAGCTTCTTTAGTAGCAGGTTAAATGGATTTAACATTGCAGGCTTACAAAACCGGCTTGCCATCAACATACCCTTTTTAAATAGGGAAATTTCAGTGGTCTTTCCAAAACTTCAAAATTAACACATTGCTTTATGGCTATTTCTAAGCCTCTGGTATCACTGTAGCTTCCATCAACCACATGTGCTGCTGGTATAAACTGGATGGATAAAATGACTCGGCGATGCCCTCCGAAAACCAAGCGCCTCCCATCTTGTCCATTTGTCACTTAAGGACATATTGCTTATTCTCTTAACATCTGCAGGGCAGTAAACAGGTAAATTGTTTCACCAGCCACATGGAGACTTGGGTCTGCATTGGCAGATATAGAATGTGGATTAAGATGTAACTGTGACTGATGATGTAATCAGATATCAGAAAGCGTTGAATCTGTCCTCAGAAGACTGGGTTGAGATGACATAGTGCTATAAGCACATAAGATAGCAAATATAAAAAATACAATGTGATGGTCGGTGCAGGAAATAGGTTGATGGACCTTCCTTTTGGTATATTTGACTTTTGTTTCGTTTAAATGACAGCAAGTGTTGGGTTTTATTATAACTTTGCTGTTTAACTGTGCACTTTATATGTTATAGAATAAAGCTCACTTCTCTGGTTTTGTTCTATCCTTTTTCCCCCAAGGATGCTGAGTGGCTTTTTGCTATCCCAGTCTCTCTGCACTAAGTTAAAGTTCTTCCTGGCATTTGGACTAGCTTGGTTCTCTCGTTTAGGAAAGGACATGGAACAAGTTTGGAAGAGTTCTGGGTGGGGCCTCAGGAACCTACCTCATTGGCTCAGAATTGTACATGGATTTTCAGTTACTTCTTGGCTCTGGACAAACAGAATATTTACATATAATTCCCTCTGGCTGTAAGTTATAGGGAGCTTCCCCGTGCAGAGCATCTGGGAAAAAAGGAAGGTTATTACTGGTCCAGGAAGCCTTTAATGGGAATGAGTAAACGGGGAAACCAGGAGGCTGGCCTTGGTGCTGGGGGGAGGTGAGGAGGTAACTAACTCAGGAAGCTGGAGCTTCTATGTTCCCATGACACTTTCTGTGCATGTGGTTCTGTTGCGATTATTTGGTTGTGTCTATGCTCTCCTACAGGGAGTTTTCCGTGTCTCTATCCCAGGGCCCAAGTTCCTGCCACAGTAACAATATCTCCTGTCACAGATGCTGTGCTAAATGTTTCATTTCATTTAATCCTAACAGCAACTGTAATTGGGACGGTATTTCTCCACTTTACAGATGAGGAAACAGCCTGTGATGGGGGTTGAGGCTAGTACCTGATACCTGCATCTTAGCCTCCTACTCAACGTGTCTCCCATAGCGGGAGCCCAGTCAGTAGGAAGGGAAGACGCCCAGCAACATGCTGCTGGGGATGTTCTTGACTTTGGCCCCCCAGATTTGGGGGACTAATCACCACCACTGGGTTCAGGATGCAGTTGGTATCTGGGTGCACGAACATGATCTTCAGACTTCAATAGATGTGCAGAGGATTGTGGGAGGTTCTGCTAGGATGTCGTCGAAGGCCTAGTCTCTCTCCTCCGGACTCTTCACATGCAAAAGAATGAAATGTGACCCACCTCCTGCTATAAGGGCAGTTGGGTAAGGTGTCTTCATAGTTCCTACAACGTGGCAGTACCCTGCCAGGCACTGCATCACTGGGGAAACTGCTCTTGTGATGGTGCTGAAATGAAACTCTCGGCTTAGGGAAGTGTGTTGTCTTTCTTTTCCCTCCAAGAACTGTTGCTTTAGCAGGGGAAGCTTCGAAATGGACACTTACCCCCACAGAGGATCACTTATGACATTTTGGAGAAGCGTTTAGGTGTCTTCCTAACCTCACTAAAGAACTGAGGTATGAATAGCCCCATTTTCAATAAGGGACACATGATATTTGGCCTAGAGGGTTTTGTAGTCTCTTAGCACTGTGGTTCTCGGCCTGCCGTCCTAGTACTTTGTAGCTGGACTTGGGCAAGTTTGGGGAAGCAGCTTGCTGTCCTTTTGCTGTGTGTGATCCTTCCTGCCTTGGGTGGCATCTGAGTTCCAGGTCTCACCTCCTTACCTTTTCACAATTATGTTTTCCCTTGAAACCCACAGCCTGTCCACTTACTTGTAACAGTGCTGGGAAGCACTATTGTTTGTTGATGCTCCTCTCTGTGTTGGATCTCAGATTGGTCCTGTACGGAGAAATTTGGTGGCTTCTGTGCTCCTTGAGGGATGGAAGTTCACCAACTTGATCTTGCATCTTCTCCAAATGAGTTCTAGAACAAAATTCACGCCCTGAGTAAATCTGTTGACTGGTTTCTCTGTTTTATCAAAAGGACTCCCCTCCCACCCCTAACCAGAGCCCCACTTTCAGTCATAGAGCAGAGATTTGAGTTCCTACTAGCCACGACGTCATGTCAGTGCTGGGGTACAGTCGTGAATAAGGCCGACAGTGTGCCTACTCTTTGTTGCCTAAACACAGGTAGGAATGTGCAGGCAGTTTATCCAGTGAGTCACCAGGTTAGGCTGTGCGGTCCCCTCTCATCCATTCCCGGGGGTCTGTGCCCAGACTGCCTTGCTTCAAGTCAAGACTACATTGTGACCAAAACCTCAGTCTGATTCTTAACTCCAAAAGTACTTAGTGGCTTGACTTGGCATGTCATTGTCAATGGGTGTTTGCACTTTTTTCATGTGTGATTATAAGATTTCATGTGTGATTATAACTGTATAAAATACCTACTCAGTGGGACCTGGGCTGCTGTAAGAAAGTCAGTATTCCTCCATGGGTGGGGGGAGACAGTGGAGGACTTAGAGTCTGAGATCTTCTCTTCGATTCTGCCCTGAACTTGGCTCTTCACTGTGAACTTGGGCGAATTGTCCAGTATGTTTTACCCTCAAGTTTTCTTCTTTGTGAAATATTAGTGATAACCCTGCTCATCTTATTTCAGTTTTAAAACTAAGATGAAATGATTAAATTACTTATATTAGTGTAAGATTATGGAGGTGACATTATTAATAATTCTATGGAGTGAATGTTGCCAGTGTTCCTATTGTCTTTTCCCTAAAGTCCACTTCGGTTCTGAGGCTCACTCTGAAACAGTGATTTTAACTCTGATGGCACATTCATCACTTGGAAAGCGTAAAATGAAAGTACAGTGCTTGGGGCCTACTCTCAGACTTAATCTTAATTATTCAAGTGTGGGACATGGGCATTGGGTCTTTTTTTTTTTTTTTTTAAAGATCTGCAGATAGTTCTTAAATGCCAGCCAGCGTTGAGAGTCACTCCTCTCAGGTTTCTGAGGTTGAAGTTGTCTAGATCCAGTTACTGATTTTAAGGCAAAGCATGGCTACCTACGTATGATGATTTGCAGGATATCTAAAGGATCCCAGTAACATGGAACACCTTGGGTTTGTTTCCCGTTCCCTAATCGTCTGCAGGATCCCAGGAGGATCCTGCCTTCTAGACTGCACAGTGACATCACCACTGTCACTACTGCCTAATGCGTACAGTACCAGTACTGTGGGATCTCATCTAATTCTTAGGATGCTTCATGAGGTTGGTCTAACTTTTGCCCAGATTGTTCAAATGAGGAAACCGAGGCTCAGACCCATTCATCACCTTACCCAACCTAATGAGTGGCGGTCGGAATTCTTACCCAGGCTGTCTAGCTCTAGAGCTCACACACTTAACCACAGTACTGCACTGCATGATAATTAGTATAAATGGGTAAGTGCTGTGCTCTTCTCAGTAGTATACTTACACTTTAGCAGGGGCTTTCTGCAGATAGTGCTCTGCTCAGGGTAAGGAATCCTCGGACTGGAATTTCATGTTCGACCACAGGCCAGTGGGGGGAGGCCTCCGGGCACATGAGGGTCTGTGCTGCCCTGCAAATCAGTTACCAAATCAAACCACAAGGACTGCTGTTTTTCAGACCTGCCTGCACATCGGATGCATCTGGGGAGCTTTAAAAAAACACTGCCTGGTTCCCACCCCCAGAGATGGATGTAATTGGCCTGAGGTGTTGCCTGGCTGGGGAAGCTTTAAAAGCTCCCCAGGTGGTTCTCCCCTGCGCCAGGGTTGAGCGCTAGTGCCAGAGGCAGCCTCTCCCTCCAGCTGTCCGTCAGAGCTGCCTCTGTGCCTGCTGCAGAGATGGGAGAAATGAACTCCGACTGGAGAATCGCTCTCAGTACTAATGCATTTCATTTCAGAGAGGCATCTGCCTTCTCCGGTTAATACACTGGGCGCTTTCCAAAAGAAAAATCAGTTTTTCTTTGACAATTAGATCAGACATTATTTTATTTACTTTGATATGATGGGATTAAGTATTGTTAAAACAGCGTAGTGACAAATTGAGTAGTACTGTAATAGGATTCTGTGAGGGAGCTTGTCTTTCCTACAGTCTGCTGCCTCCAGGAAAGTTGGTAGAGGTCAGATTTGTTTGAAGGAATTCCCTGAAGGTGAGAAAAAATGAAGAGGCAACACAGAACCTTGGTTCTAGAAAGTTTCTGTCTGGCTCATAGAAATGATGGCTTTCTGTTAAAAGAATATATTTTATCTTACTGCTTTTCCAGATATTAGAAGTGAGAACCCATGTCAGGAGAGAGTGTGCAGGATGCTGTTTGCATCATCTGCAACCAAAACAGTTTTTGTTTTTTAAATTGAGGTGAAATTCACATGACAAAAAATTAACTATTAAATGAACCGTTCAGTAGCATTGAGTGCATTCACAGTGTTGTGCAACCACCATGTCTATCTAGTTGCAAAACATTTTCATCATTGCAAAGGAAACCCTTCCCTTACAAATTCTTTCCATCTCCAGATTAGAGACCTAAATGTAAGACCGGGCACTATAAAACTCTTAGAGGAAAACATAGGAATAACACTCTTTGACATAAATCACAGCAGGATATTTTTTGATCCACCTCCTAGAGTAATGGAAATAAAAACAAAAATAAACAAATGGGACCTAATGAAACTTAAAAGCTTTTGCACAGCAAAGGAAACCATAAACAAGACAAAAAAACAACCCTCTGAATGGGAGAAAATATTTTCAAATGAATCATTGGACAAAGGATTAATCTCCAATATATATAAACAGCTCATGCAGCTCAATATTAAAAAAACAAACAACCCAGTCCAATAATGGGCAGAAGACCTAAATGGACATTTTCCAAAGAAGACATAGAGATGGCCAAGAAGCACATGAAAAGCTGCTCAACATCACTAATTATTAGAGAAATGCAAAGCAAAACTACAGCGGGGTATCACCTCACACCAGTTAGAATGGGCATCATCAGAAAATCTACAAACAACAAATGCTGGAGAGGGTGTGGAGAAAAAGGAACCCTCTTGCACTGTCGGTGGGAATGTAAACTGATACAGCCACTATGGAGAGCAGTATGGAGGTTCCTTAAAGAACTAAAAATAGAATTACGATATGACCCAGCAATCCCACTACTGGGCATATACCCTGAGAAAACCATAATTCAGAAAGAGTCATGTACCAAAATATTCACTTCAGCACTATTTACAATAGCCAGGTCATGGAAGCAACCTAAATGCCCATCGACAGACGAATGGATAAAGAAGATGTGGTACCTATATACAATGGAATGTTACTCAGCCATAAAAAGGAATGAAATTGGGTCATTTGTAGAGACGTGGATGCACCTAGAGACTGTCATACAGAGTGAAGTAAGTCAGAAAGTGATAAACATATCATATGTTAACGCATATATGTGGAACCTAGAAAATGGTACAGATGAACTGGTTTGCAGAGCAGAAATTGAGACACAGATGTAGAGAACAAACGTATGGACTCCAAGGAGGGAAAGCGGTAGAGGGAGGTGGTGTGATGAATTGGGAGATTGGGATTGACATGTATACACTGGTGTGTATAAAATGGATGACTAATAAGAAAAAATAAATTTTAAAAAACCCACAAATTCTTTCCATCTCCACAGCTCAGATCACATCTGTCTTCCTCCCTCAAGTCTTTTTTGTCTAATTGAAGTGTAGTTGATTTACAATATTGTGTTAGTTTCAGGTGTCCGGTAAAGTGATTTGGTTATATATATATATATATATACTTTAAAAATTCTTTTCCATTATAGTTTATTATAAGATACTGAATATAGTTCCCTGTGCTATACAGTAAACCCATGTTGTTTATCTATTTTATACATGGTCGTGTGCATCTGTAAATCCCATACTCCCAATTTATCCCTCCCCATATTCCCCTTTGGTAACAGTAAGTTTATTTTCTGTTTGTGAGTCTGTTTCTGTTTTGTAGGTAAGCTCACTTGTACTGTTGTTTAGATTCCACATGTATGTCTCCCTCAAGTCTTTGCTGGCTACTGTGTTCCTTCTCTCTCCTTCCTCTCAGTTTGTGTGTCTGTTCTCTTGACTGTTTACTTTGTATTGATCATGCCCCACCTTGTACTCAGTTACAGGGGCAGTGTATCTTCCTTGGTCTGAGTGGAGGGACTTATTGGCTCAGTCAGCACATAAAGCAAAACTTGACTGTGGTTACAATTGCCCTTGGAAGTCCTATAAATAGCTCAAGTGCGGCGTATGTGACATTGGGTGAACAGCCCTGCTCAGTAGCTCATAGGCACCTTGAGCCGAGAATCGATGAAGTGATGTAACGGTGGGGAGGCCTCTGCCTGCAGATGTCACCCATCCCGTACCCACCACAATACAGGGTGCACTTCATTCTTGTTTAACAATGAACTGCTGCAATCTCAATGCATGTCCACGTGTGTCTTCATCGTGGGGACGGAGGGCATGTGACAGCATCTAGCACAGAGTGGGTACTCAGATGTTTACTGGATTTGAATCTAAAGCTTGCTTGATCAGATCTGTAATGCACACTAGCCTTTAAGACGTTGTAGGAGATTCTGGTCACCTGTTTGCTCTCTAAGTTGGCATTTACCACCATTGCCCTCCCTTCTCTTGCCTTGCCTGCCCCCCCCCCCGACTGATTAGCTGTTACTCTCCGTAGGAATTGGTCACACCTCCCCCTAGAGTATATTTTTTATATGAATTATCTATCGAACTAGACTGTATGTTCCTTAACATGAGGGTACAGATCTTCACGTTTATACTTGGTCACATGGTGCTTATCACAGTGTTTTATGTATACACCAGGTGCCCCATAAACACACCTTCTCTTTTCACTGATTCCTGTCTCAGTAAACATTTCCTGAGCATCTACTACATGCCAGGGATACAGAAATGCCCCATGGTGTATCTGAAAGACCTTGGAGAAGTAAGAGGAAACTGATGTGAAAGAAAAGACTGCAAAAACTATAAAGAAAGTTGATCATAGAAGAGTTGATTGCGGCAGTCTAGAGTTGGGAAGGGCTACCTCTGTAGTGCACAGGGAAGGAAGGGTTCAGTGAGGAGACGGCGCTGGAACTTGGACTCTGCCCACACAGACAATGAGGAAAGGACATTCTAGGCTGAGGAAACAGCATGTTCAAAGGTAGAGGGCAGCAAACCCTTTCTGTAAAGGGCCAGAGGGTAAATATTTTAGGTTTTGGGGCCATAGGGCCTATGTTACAACTGTCACTGATATGTGGAAGCAGCCACAGACAGCACGTAGATAGAATGTGTCCTTGTGTTCCAATAAAACTTTACAGACACCAATAGTTTTCATGTGTTAGCATATGATTATCATTCTTTTGATTTTTTTTTTCCCCAGCCATTTAACCATTTAAAGACTATTCTTCACTCATGGGCTGTATAAAAACAAGTGGCACACCAGATTTGGTCCAGGGCTATAGTCTGGCCTGTGTACAAAAACAGGGAAGAGTGAGATCATATTGCAGGAGCAGAACAGCAGGTACTTAGGTGTGCCCACTCTGATGCCGTGGGTGTAAGATTCTGCATTTCTAACCAGCTCCCAGGTAGTGGTGAGGCTGAGGTCCTCACCTGGAGTAGCAAGGAACTAAAGTATCAGTAGGGTCCCGTTATGCCCCTGATGCTCTGATGGATTCTGTGGGTTTAGGAAAATATAGATGACAATTTTCTGCCTACCAGGTGTTTTCAGTCTGCTTAAAGAGAAGAGATTTATATAAGTGTAAGAGTAAACGGACCCTCCCAGAGTGAGAATTAAACAGCAGCAGAGCCAGGCAGCGAGGTTCCCCAGTGCTGGGTGCAGTGAACTGTCCGGTGAGAGGCATGTGGACAGCAGGGTTAAGGCCAGAGGAGCCCCTGTGAGAGCTGGGACTGGGCGCCTTGGCTTCCAGTACATCACGCAGCTTGACGATGTCCACACATCACCACCTCCAGTCACTTCCTGTTGGCATTTCCCCCTTCTTCTGTTGTTTGTCACTCTATTATCTTGAGCCTTTCCTGACACCACTTTACACTGAGTGGAGACTTGGCTTTGAATAGAGCTTCTTGGGTGCGCTGTCCTCCCTCTGACTGGAAGGGGAGTCCCAGCGGCCTAACTCAGGGACAGGAAGTGTAGCGAGGCTAAGAAAAGTCACTCACTTGAAGCTGGGGGACAGGAGCTTAAAAGTCCCCACAGCTGGATGGATGGTGGCCTTAAATGGTAGAGCACGAAGTAAGTTAGAACACCTGAAGGGAGAGAAATGTTGAAACGCTCGGTTTTCTCTGGAGATGCCTCCAAACATTCTTCATGTATTACTCTATAGCACTCAGATACTATAAAGCTCTAGAGTATCTTCCTCTAAAGATATAGGAATACCTTGCTGTAGTGCAGGCTCAGAGTCAGAGAGACAATCCTGTGAACTTGATTCATTGTAAAACCAAAAACAAACGACTTTGGCTTTGTACCCTGAGCTGGGGTATCAGCGATGCAAGTTGGTGGTGGTTTGCTTTCCCATTAACTGGTGTTCTGAATCTCTTGCCTCACGACTTTCACTCCTTGATCCTGAATTAGAGACAAGTGTAGCAGGGGCCGGGCCTTGCTTTTAAAAAAGGCCAGTGTTCACGTGGAGCAAGATGCAGTAAAAAAAACAGGACCAAAATCAAGTCGGCAACTGACCGGCCACAGGGCCTGTGCTTTGCTGTCCCTCCACGGGGGAGGTGGGTTATGCTGACCCAAGCACACATTCTGGCTGGCCTCTGGTCTTAAGAACTATTTATTTCAGGAGTATTAATTTTGCTAAAAATTTTCTGTGGCCATTTTATATATATATATATATATATATATATATATGATTATACATAAATACAAATATACAAATATAATTATATAGAAAAATTAAAAAATATATATAATGGGGGGGTATGTGCCCGTGTACACAGACAGCTTCTCAAGCAAATAGGCCCTATGGAAATCGCATACCTATGAGACAAATACTGAGAAAATGTGTCTGACAGAGGTAAGGAGCGTGGTGCCGAGAGGGACAGCCACTAGTAGATGCTGCCGTTTGGTGCATCAGACCCGTGGTTCTCCCTCGCTGCACGTTACACTCACCTTGGAGCTCTCATGTCACCTCAAATGCTGCTTGGGTCTGAGGTGAACCCCAAACTGGTCTTTTCAAGGCTCCCAGGTGATTCTAATGTGCAGTCAGGGCCGAGAGCGCGGGAGTGACACTGACAGTTCCTCCCACTCACCAAGGGCTGCGTTCTTCCCTGCCAGGATTTGGCCAGCTTAATGACCTTGTGGATGCTCCATCCGGATGGGGGCTGGGGAAGGATGCATGAGATTTGTGCGTGTGTTTGTGGCTTAAAGAATGCACAACTAAACTGAGATTGCTGACAACTCAGGAATATATTAACACAGTTTCAATTTGCTGACCACTTTCACTTCTGCAGGAAAATGGCTTTGACCCTGAATGCAGAATATCAAAGCAGAGATTCCCAAGCTCTGAAGACTTGCTACATTGTCTTGTTGGGTTTTGCATGTGTTGTCTTAATCTTTGTGGGCAGCACACTAGACACTCCCTCTGACATTGCAATTTTGTACCACCTTTTGAGATAATGGTGTAAAACTCTGGATATAACCAAATCTAAGCTTGGCATTCCCCTGGTAGAATTTGAATTTCATTGATCTGTGACATTCTGTTAGGATCTAGAAGGAGTCCTCTGTAACCAATCCTGTGAGTTGTCTCTTGTCATGGTATTGGATCGCCTTGTATCTTGAAATGAGAAGGGAGGGAAATGTGTACAGATGACTTTAAAAGTTCTGAGGGCCCCTCATAGAGAGCATACCTGAAAGCTTCTCTTAGCAACTAAGTTTCTTCTCTTTTAATCATTCAGTACACAAGGGTCTGGATCCCTGACCCCGATGAAGTGTGGCGCTCGGCTGAATTAACCAAGGACTACAAGGAGGGTGAGAAGAGCCTCCAGCTCCAACTGGAAGATGAAACTGTGAGTGCAGTGCTGGGGATGGGAGTGCAGAGCTCTCCTGAGCAGGGTTGGATGCTACATTGTGGCTAGAGCGCGTCCTGCACGTTGGAGCTTCTGAGCCCCTGGCATCCGTTTTGTTGCTGTTGATGGTGATGTATGTGAAAGTTTAAACTATGAAGCTGCTGAATGGATGGCCCATTACAAGCAAGTGCCCATTGGTGTTAGCAGCTGAGAGATGGCGGGTGACTGAGGCAAGAATCTTCTCGGTGGAGTGGGGGGCACAGGAGGCCCTCCGTGGGGTTGAGGCTCCGTGGGAGGTGAGGGGGAGCCACTTAGCATAAGAGCCAGTGCCTGGTACAGTGGTTGGAGTACCGGCTCTGGACCCTGCCTGCCTGGGTTGGGGTCCTGGCTTGGCCCTTGCTAGCTTTGTGCCCTTGAGCAAGTTAGCAATTTTTCTGTGCCTATTACTTCATCTGTGACATGGCGGTGATAGTTTGTCTAGGGAGCTCGTTAGAATAAAATGAGTTACTATGTGGCATGTACTTAGAGTCGTGCCTGGCAGGTAAGCACTCATTACATGTTATTTGCTCCAGTGAGAGGTTTTGGTCTTTTTTGTTTTTTGTTTTTTGGCTGCACTGGGTCTTTGTTGCTGCGTACGGGCTTTCTCTAGTTGCGGCAAGCGGGAGCTACTCTTCGTTGCAGCGCTTGGGCTTCTCATCGCGGTGGCTTCTCTTGTTGCGGAGCACGGGCTCTAGGCGCGTGGGCTTCAGTAGCTGGGGCGCGTGGGCTTAGTTGCTCCGCAGCATGTGGGATCTTCCCAGACCAGGGCTCGAACCCGTGTCCCCTGCATTGGCAGGCAGATTCTTAACCACTGTGGCACCAGGGAAGCCCCGAGAGTTTTTTCGTTAGTTGATTTTCAGGTGGTTTCGCTCAAAAGGAAGACAAGGTAGTAACCAGGAAATTGTATTCCTTCTAGAAGATCTGATTCAGTTTCCCTTTTCATGAGCCTTTTGTCACTACCCTTCCCTATGATTTGTGCATTTCACAAATATTTGAAGGCTTGCACTGTGCTGGTCATGGGGGTTTATGGGTGATCGGTTGTGGCCCTGCCATTTGTGGGAGCTCAGTGCTGGAGGGCTCAGTGAATGTGAACACAGAAATACGGGAAAGAGCCTAAGCAGGCTGCAGTAGGCACAGAAGCAGTAGACTAGGTACAGGAGGAAAGTGAGGAGGGAGCCGAGGTGAGGGTGTCCGGGGAGGGGCTGTGGAAAGGAGCCAGCATTGAAGACTCAAGCCCGGGTGGGTGGAGGGGAGCGTCCAGGCAGGAGTTGTGCGCCAAAGCCCCGAGGCCTCAGTGTGTCCCCTTTGAGAGTGTGGAAGGAAGGGAGGCCAGTGCACCTGGAAGCCACTGCAGAAGGGGACAGATGGGACAGCCTGAGGCTGAGGATGCAGGTCGTGCATGCAGGGTTTATAGTAGGGGAGACTGGGAGATGGACAGGCTTTGAACCAAGTGGCCAAAAAGATCAAGATTTGGCTTTGGGATGGGTCAGGTTTGAGGGGCTGCAGAGCTGGCCTGGCCTGGAGTGATTATTGCCTCTCTTTGAACTGCAGGAGCACTGAAAGTTTGTCCCCCATCACTTAGCCTTTGATCATTTACTGTCTTACTGTTTTTCCTTCTTCCAAGCTCTTTGGTTCTGTCTTTCTAGGTAGTAATGACCTGCTTGAGAAATGGACCTTGTCTTAATGCTTTGCTCACATGTACTTAACAGTGGGTGGTGACTGACACATTGATTAGTAGGAAGGTTGGTCTTCCCCCTGCTAACTTCTGTTTTGTATCAACTTTGAGCACATCCCTTGGTAAACCTGGGACAGTGAGTTGGTTAGTTTGTTAAAAGTTGTTTACACTAAGGTGTGCTCACCTCCCCTTCCCCTTCCTGGCCTGCAGACTTTGTCAGCTCCTCTTGGTTTTGAGGTGAGAAACAAAATTCCCAACGGATGGAATCATGTTTACCATGTTGAATAACTTTCCACCCCACACCCAAAACAAAATAAAATTAGTTCACCCACGTGAATGGTGTATCTTCCACTCCAGCAGATTTCATTTCAGTTGATCTTGTAAGTGGGTGGGTGTTTTTTTAAGAGTTGTATGGAGGGAGTGTCTGCAGTGTTGCTAAAACAGAGCAGATGTTTGCCTCCGCAGTGGAGAATGAGTTCTGCCCTGCGTGACTAGTCCTGGCAGCTGCCCAGGACCCCTCCCCTGCTACATGGCCATCAGCTGTAATCAGAAGAGATGGCTGGGGCTGGAGGTTAGCAGTTCTGGAGAACTAATGGGCTCTGAGCATCGGACTCTGTCCAGGTCGCTCGTGGACTGTGGTTTGTCCACTGCTGGCTCTGAGCTGTCATTAGGAGCCACTCAGCTGAGCTGTGGACCAGAGGCAGGAGAACAGAAGCTGGATGGCTGGACTCTGAATGTTTGAAGAAACGCCTCTGTAGCTAAAAGCATCTTTGATGTACCAGGTTGGCTGAAAAATCCACCCCGGAGTCTCTTTCCCCGCCCTCTGCTCCTCCCTCTGAAGTCCGATAGTATGGGTTTAACTATCAGCAAAGGTTGAAAATAAACTAATTCTCTTCTAAAACAATGAAGTTCTTAACCTATGGCTTCTACCTTAGCAGTAAGTAACCTGTGTGCTCTGCTCTGTTCAAGGTGGTCAGGGCCCGCAGTGTTCCTCTAAAGATGTTTCTTTTCCCCTGTTGCTTGCTTGCTTCTTATTTATTTGTTTATTTATTTGGGTAAAATATACAAAACATAAAATTTACCGTGTCAACTGTTTTTAAGTGCACAGTTCAGTGGCATGAAATACTTACCCATTGTTGTGCAGCCATCACCACCATCCATCTCCAGAGCTCTTTTCATCTTGCAAAACTGAAAGTCTGTACCCATTGAATACTAACTCCGTATTTCTCCCTTTACCTGCAGCCCCTGGTAATCCCTGTTAACCTTTGTCTCTGAGTTGGATTCTTCTGGGTACCTCAGAGAAGTGGAATCATATAATACTTGTCCTTTTGTGTCTGGATTGTTTCAGCCCAATGTAAGATGTTTTCTGTTTAAGCCAGTGAGAAGATGGGAAACTTCTTGGGGGGAAAAGCATCGTGTCTTCTCTTTTTCTCCCCACAGCTGTGAAGGGTGCAAGGTATGTAGGTGTGCCAACCCTTAGCACAGTACCCTGTTTAGACCAGGTAAAGCACCTCAGTGTATGCAGACCTTGGTGATAAATGCAGCTACCTAATTCTTTGCGCTGCGTGGAGCTCTGTGTGGCAGACCTTCTCTCAGTTGCCCCCACTTCCCTTACAAACTGCTCAGCTCCTGCCCTCTACTGGCAGGGAAGACTCTCCCCGTTTCCATGGTTTTGCGTTTAAATTCTGTTTTTCCAAACAAGTTTGTATCCCATGTCCAGGGCGAGTACTCCCTGTGTGCAAGGCCCTGGCAGTGTTTATGAGCGAGAGAAGCATGGGGAGATGTGAGCTTTAAGAAGAGCAACGTGCTCTTTCTGTGTCTCTGCATATCCAAGCCTGCGAATGTTTCTGGGGCCAGGGCAAGAATGGGGATGTAGGGCTTCCCTGGTGGCCCAGTGGTTGAGAGTCCGCCTGCCGATGCAGGGGACGCAGGTTCGTGCCCTGGTCCAGGAGGATCCCACATGCCACAGAGCAGCTGGGCCCGTGAGCCGTGGCCGCTGGGCCTGCGCGTCCGGAGCCTGTGCTCTGCAACGGGAGAGGCCACAACAGTGAGAGGCCCGCGTACCGCAAAAAAAAAAAAAAAAAAAAAAAAAAAGAATGGGGATGTAGCCTACGTCTGTTTAAATATTAAAAGCGTATTTTATCAGAATTATTTAGGTAAATCTGACATTTCTAACTCTTGAAAAAATAAAGCATTTAATATATTAAAAAGAAAGTACTTGAATCTCTACTATTCGGTCTCCATCTAGCTGCCAGTATAAAGAACTGCTGCCTTGTGTTGGGCATGTCATGTCTGTACCTACATATAAACAAATTTAAGAGGAATGTGACTTGTTCAGCACTGCAGAGTGTTCCTCATAAGTCAGGTTGGCAGTGGTTGCAAATACTGTACTAATTTGTGAGTACCTCTGAAACCACAATTAGAATGTGCAGAGAAGCAAGGCATTGGATATTCGACCCAACTGGGAACCGGTGTTTCATTATGTGAGAATTTTTTTTGCATTTGTGCTATCTGGAAGGAAGAATTAACAAGATAATTTGTCTTTCCTTTTATCTAAACATCTTTGCTGCCCAGTGCCTCCCCACACTCCAAAGCAGTGTCTATCTCTGACATTGGTGATGTTATAGCCCACCACCCTTCAAGGTGCCTGGACACATTTGTCTTATTTCAAGGACACAGGGCAAGAGGTGTGCAGAAGCATTTCCCTGGGGCCTGACGGCGTTCTTCACAAGAGTGTATGTTGAGGGTTGCAGATCTCACTGTGTCAGCACTGAACGCTGATCCCAGGTGACAGAGGTACCATGTGTTCTTTAATAAGGTTATATTTTGCATTTGTGATGTTGGAGCCCTTTAAGATGCACTGTCCAGGGAAGGGCCCCTCTTGCTCAGGTCTAAGGATGGTACCAAACATATCAGGGTATTATAGCGAGGAGAGAGCAAACACGGTTCTTCAAGTCAAGAAGCGACAGACTCACAGAAGAGCTAGGACTGTTGTCCTTACACATTGGTGTACTCAGACCACATACCTTGAGAGTGCTCACAGAGCTCACATAAACCCCGTGCAGGTTAAGTGCCAGCTGCATGTACATCTGGCAAAACCACAGAGCTAAGAGTATTTGGTAATACTTCTCTGGTACCAGTAAAGCCTCTTAGTGCATGTGACTTTGAGTATTTCTTTTTTCTTTTTGTTTTACTGGTTTTTCCATTCTTTTTTACTTTTGTATTGGTTTACGGATCATCTAATACTTTTTACCTTTATCTTTGTTTTGTTCTCAGTTGCTCAGTAATACACCGTTGAGACAGTATTACACTTTGTTGATTGGATGGCAAGGATAATATGGAAGACAATATTTATATTGTACATATGCAAAAAAACGTTTCCTTAAAGTTATAAAATAACACATTGCATATAAATATCTGTTGGTAATATTGTTACCAGTACAATTAGTTATCTTGTCTACAGTGGTATTTTTTTAAATTAATGTATTGTAAAATACACGTAACATAAAATTTACCATCTTCACCATTTTTAAGAGTACAGTTCAGTGGCATTTACATTGTTGTGCAATCATCACTACCATCCATCTCCAGATGGATCTCTGTTACTTAGTTATTATCATTGACCTCTTCCCCTGCTGTATTCATGATCTTTTCCATCAGTTAGGATATTTTTCCTGGCTGCTTCTGCTTAGAGGTTGGTGAAACAGTGATAATTTGCCCCCAAGGGACATTTGGCAATGTCTGGATACATTTTTGGTTGTCATGACTGAGGAGGGAGGTCTGCCATTGGCATCTAGTGATAGGTAGGGAGCAGGGATGTTGTTAAGAGGTCCCTCCCCCAAAGAAACAACTATCAGTCCTAAATGAAAACAGTGCCAAAGTTGAGAAACCCTGGTTTAAGCCTGTAGAGGAAATGGTCCTGGACTCGCCATTGCTGAAAGACACCATGTTAAAGCTAAACTTTTATAACTCCATATTCTAACAGAATGTGTAAATTGTTTTCCCTGAAATAACTTGAAATCAAAAGATTATTTTTGACTTCACATTTTTATACTGCTGTAATTTTGTTTATAATTTAAACTTCTTAATTGCCTATTTTCATTTGTGGTTTTTTTCCTTTAATTACTTGCATCACCATTCATTCATTATTCATTCATTAAAAACAGTTATTATTGAGCAATTATTATATGCCAGGGTCTGGTTATACAGCAGTGAAAATGGTACATCTGTACCTTTGTGGAGCTTTCAGTGTAACTTATAATGAATGTAATACATACACAAATATAGGCTTTAGAATATGAAAAGTTCAAGGCCAAGAATCTTTAGAAATCCATTAGAAACATGGTAAGGTGCTTGACTCTACCGCGCTGCTCCCTCTGTCTTCACTCCCCAACCCCACACACTTTTTTGAAACCCCCTTGGGCAGCTACCTCAGAGTTTCTTGCTGACTTAATAAAGCAGGAACACTTACCATGGTAGAGGTGGCATGCAAACGTTCTACTATGGTTCTCAGCCCCGCTGCAGGTTATGTGGGACCCCATGATTACTTCCGTCCAGAGAGCTCTAGGTAGAGTTCCTGTCTGTCACTTCCAGGCAGAAGCATAGAAGAGCCTATGGGAGTTTGCCATGCTCTCTTCTTCCTCTGCCTGGTGACGGTGGAGGCCACGTGTTAATGTCTGGTTGACCTTGTGGAGCAGAGCTTCCATCCCCTCCAGCCTTGGGTACCTAGCATGAATGAGAGAGAAACTTTTGTGGTACTCAGCCGCTGAGATTTCAGGGTTAATTTGTTATTTCTTCATAACCTAACTCTTCCTAACTAAGAAGTTCACATGAGTCACGGAGTATTTTAGTTTTCAAGTAATTGCATGCCTGTGCTTAGGCCTGGGCTAAGTGATATGAGGCAAAGAATAAGAAGGTTCTTTTTTTTTTTTTTTGCGGTACGCGGGCCTCTCACCGTTGTGGCCTCTCCCGTTGGGGGGCACAGGCTCCGGATGCGCAGGCTCAGCGGCCATGGCTCACGGGCCCAGCCGCTCCGCGGCATGTGGGATCTTCCCGGACCGGGGCACGAACGCCTGTCCCCTGCATCGGCAGGCGGACTCTCAACCACTGCGCCACCAGGGAAGCCCAAGAAGGTTCTTTTTAAGAAGTAGATAAAGAAAATTTGTTTCTGCTACTCTACCATATATGCTGATTAGTAGCTCCAAATATTTGTGTTGGGATTTGTCATTTGAAGATGTTTTTATGATTATGTTCTCTTGCTGTGGTACCATGTAACATGGATATGAGTTGAGGTGTGGGAGAGGTCATGAAAAGATCAGACATTTCATTCAACTGGTATTTTTAAGCACCTACTAAACATTATAGAATCACAGATCTACTGAGTTTAGAGCAATCTAGACCAACACTCTCCAAGAGAACATTGTGCTACAGTTGGATGTTCTCTATCTGTATTGTCCAGTTTGGCAGTCACTAGCCACATGTGGCTATTGGGCCCTTGAAATGTGGCTAGCATGAGAAACTGAAGTTTTAATCGTATTTAACTTTAATGAATTCAATTTAGATAACCATCTATTGGCAAGTGCAGGTCTAGACCAATCCTCTACCTTATGCCACCCTCTATATTCTCAAGTGTTGTCCAGTATCATTTGCTAGATGGTGACCAATTGGAGACCCCCACCTGTTCCTTATTCCCAGCTCCTGGACTTGGAGAGGAGAAGGTCCACTCCAGGTGTGTGACCGAGCATTAATTTTGTGAAGGGTGTTAACATTCAGCCTCCTCTTTACCTCCGAAGACCCAGTTATTATGTAGTGAAGTCTTTTGTGCAGAAAGTTCAATGTCTCTGATCGTGTCATAAACCCTTTAATTTCAAATGAAACCATATTAACCATAAGTGTTCAACCCTAGCAGTGCTGTTAGAATCAAATACCTGTTAGAGAAAACAATGTGTTCTTAAGGCTCTCATTCCCTCCCTCCCTCGCCCTGGATATGCACAACCCCAGAAGTCTGTAGTTTTAGAATGCTGAGCTTGCAGCTCTCACTTCTTTGCTGCTGCTCTGGGCATTTTTATTCCTTATCAATTTTACTGTAACCAATACCATTGGCTTATTTTTGGACCATGTTTTCACAAAACTGCCTATGCCTTTCCCTCCACACGCTTCGGGGGAGAGTCTTTTGAGGGGAGATTCATCTGAGAAAATATGGAATGCCAGCATTTCTGCCTCAGGGTTTAAAGAGACCAGGCTCAGGTCCCAGCTTTCTGATCTGAAAAATGAGGGGTTGTCTGGGGGAGCTCTGTGGCTCTGCACCTGGCCGCCTCTGTGCTGCTTACCAGGGAGGCGGGGTGGAGAGCCATGTGGGAGACCAGAGCAGACGCGCTCCTGCTGGGCAGAGGGACATCAGCATTGGGAAGTTTATCAGAGGGCTCAGGGAGGAACGTCTGGTTAGAGTCCCAGTGACACCACCCACTCTACTGGAGATGAAGGGGGTGAGGGAGCAATTCTAGAGTTTAATGAAATAAAAATCAACTCTGATCAGTCTCCATTTCCCACTTGTTTCCCACCTCTTGGAAATTTTATCTGCATCTTCATGATAGTTGTTTGCTGGTCTCCTGTATGAAGTAAGTTTGATAAGAATAAAAGAGCTTTTTCACAGAAAGAAAAGAGCCTTGATTAATATTTTAAAAATCCCAACAATAGAAAACTGTACAAAAGAAAACTTCACTAACACAGGTAGCCATTGATATTTTGTTGGGACGTTATTCCAGTCAGACTTTAATATACAGTTTTAAATAAATGGAATCCTATCATAGATTTCATACTGTAACATGCCTTTTGTTAGATGCAGCAGAATGCTGTGGATAGCTGCCTGACCGTAAATATCAGGCTGTGTCGTGCTTTACTTCTGTATTTACAGCTTCGGGAGATGATACATTTGCTCATTTTTAAGATTGTCTCCTGGGGCCAAGGAAGAATATATTTATGAAAAATTCTGACAAGGTGTTGCCACCTGCCCTCCAGAAAAGTTAAATCAGTCTGAACCCTTTTTGCCCTCACCCATCCTGGGTGTCAGTTTTTATGTACTTTTACTTAGCTGGTGGATAGTGGTGCTAATAATCTTTTATTTGCATATCTTTTGTTAATGGTGAAGTTGAATAGTTTTTCACATATTGTCCATTTGTAGTTCTTACTTTGTGACTTGTATTCTGTGCACAGTTTTCTGTGAGGGTATTGGTTTTCTTTTTGATTTTTTACGACTCTTTGGATGTTAAGAATATTCTATTAAATAATGCAGAATAACTGTTCCCTTCTCTCAATTTACTCTACATATGGTGTGTTTTATCATGGTTTTAAAGTTTTAGGTTATAGTCAAATTAATGAATATTTCCCTA